>NC_064638.1:1042357985-1042662224 GCF_023864345.2 Schistocerca serialis cubense | reverse complement strand
AGTATTTTGCAGTAAGTACTGGGAGATGAAGAAGCTTGCACAGGATAGAGTAGCATGGAGAGCTGCATCAAACCAGTCTCAGGACTGAAGACCACAACAACAACAACATCATAACATGGTATTCTCCACACTGACACAGAGAATGAATATAGCAACAGACCACTTGTACTCTTCCATATGCAGCCATGTATCGTATGTATTGTTCATTAAAGAATTTCTTGTTTTCTTGATGAAACGCTAATTTGGCCTATAATAAAGACATGAACTGAAAGTGGTACTTTCAATGTAATATCGGATACTGCCGTTGAATACGGTATATAGCGACGCTTTGTGTTGAGCAAGCAATTATTTACTGTTTATCACGTATTCACAACCACTTCTTTGTCAGTTATACTAAGAGCGGTATACAAATTCCATATTCTAATTAACTGAGCCTATACTATTTGACATAAGATACTATGTATGTTGTGATGGGGTCCAGAAGAGAAAGAGGCTTTTTAAGATTTATGTTGTATTTTGTGAGCTATGTAAATTTTGGATGGTGGACCGTTTTATGTAATTTTTGTCAGTTGTAAGATTTGGTGGGCTAAACGAAGGCTTATAAGAGTGTGAATACTGCCGCTAGGGGCCATTTGGCGCCAGATGGTCAACCAAACTAGGAACGTTACTGCTGTGTGCCACAATCTAACATCACCAAAGGATTATATAGCTGTGAAAACCGGTCGTGATACGCCAATGTGATGATATATATTACACCTTCACAGTTAGCCAAATACATGACTCTATTTGAAATATTAGTTTGATGCCATCGTAATGTCGAGTCGTGCATCATGTGCTTTTATGCTCAGCAGCGAAACTCGCTGGAATATTCAATTAACACACGATCCTACGGTCAAAATCATCGAGACTTCGGCAAGTTATGCGCCTTTATATGAACTACAAGACGAAGTAAATAAAATGTTCATAATACCATAATAAGGATTGTATTCTTTCGTAGATTGATTGTAGGATACACCAAAGGATTTAGATTAAACTAACCAATGATTTATTCAATACAGTAATATAAAACACCTAAGTAATTAGAGTGGTCGTCTTACAAATAAGCGTTTAAGCATAAAATAAAATGATAATAATCAGCTGCGGTAAGTATTGTGTGTTTGCGTATTTGAGTAGTAGCATAATCCCAAAATATTAATTAAACCTAGCTGATTCGCGAAGAACAGTCCCATTCTGTTAACTATTTACAAAATAATCGCCAATTCACAAGCCAATAATATTCTACATAGTGATTAGCATAGCAAGACCCGCAGAATAAAATGCAAATTCCATCAGGCTAACCAGCAACAAATCCAGAATGCAGCCGAAATAAGTCAGAGTTCAAAGCTGCCCATGACCTATCACTCGCAAAGCTTGAAAGGGGCGCACAAATTCAAGTCTCACTCAATCCAAGGTTCGTCTGACTTTGAACAAATGTTATAGCATTCGCGCAGCCACATAACGCCCAAAATCTATCATTTTACAAGCTCTAAATCACTCTACCAATTCATCAACACACAAGTTACCACACTGACCGTCGGGCGCCGAATGACCTGGAATAGCTGTTGGTGTGCTCTTACAAGCATTATGTTAGATTTCCAAATATTAAATCGAACACAAAGTACACTAAATAGAGCACGATTTAAAATTGACCTAGCTCACAAACACAACACATGTGTTAAAAGAAGGTCTTTCTCTTCCGGTCCCGCTCAGATCATACACAATGTTCTATGACTTATAGTCTATGCTCAATGAATTAAAACATGAAATTTGCGTACACAGTCTTAATATAACTGAAAAATAATCAAATGATGCTATGGGACGGCTGGCCGGGAGACCCCGCATGGGGTGATCGGCCGCCTCGTGCAAGTCTTATCATTTAGAAAGAAATTATTGAATGCATAACAAAGACCAGTACGATTAAGATGTGATGTTCATCCACGGACGCCAGGTAGGTACCCCTTCAATGAGCTTGGTATTTTACCTGCGCTGAAAAATATATGTATTTATTCGTTAATAAAATTAGTCGTAAATAGTTCATCACTATTTGAGAAGAATACTTACGTACATACCTACAAAACTAGCTGAAAAAAGACCTTCATTATTCTTTGTTAAAGATGTAGGTGGCTCAGAAAGGAGTTAAAAATGTAACAATAAAAAGTTTCGATCATTTACTCAATAGGATAAAATGTCTGACAGGTAGCAAAGCAAATTTCATATATATTGTAACATCATTTCTCCTCGAAAGCTCCTTCTATTCTACTGACGAATTTCTACTTAAAACAAGTAACCAGGAAAAAAGTACTGTAGCTGCACGAGCAGGACAAAAATTAAATAAGTGTTCATTAATATTAGCGTTAATCATGTATACATTTACTGCAAATTGATTCGTTCAACGTCACTTAGATAAATGAATCGTTAAAATGATCTGTGGAACATGTAACTATCTAAGTCATATTATTTGACGCTACTTGCACGTCTTCGAAGAGATGAAGTGGCGGCAATTGAACTATACCTTTATGTGGGTACGTGTGGAACATAAGACGGACATTAACGTCCTCAATGTCAATATGACGGTACTGCATTTCTATTGCATTTGCATAGAACAATTACTTTGTTGAGGATGAAATACGTTTTAAATTTACTGGAACTGATCTTTCAGCGTAATAAAGTTCGTCGCTCCGCTTCAGAATAAGCAGCATGTAATGCAGCTCCACCAGAAGTGGTTGAGAAGATTCTGTTCGGGAAGTGGAAATAGACTGGAATCTGATTATGAACTGCGTAACCGAGATGTACAAGTTTGAAGTTAAATTTAAGGAGTTCGGGAGGAAAATTGCTTTAGACGATAGAATTTTTCAAGTAATTTCCTCGCCAGTGGCAAGAGATTAAAAGTAATGCTAATGGAACTTAGCGCTTCTACAGTCGAGTGAAAAATACATTCAGGTGGAGGGCCCTTGCCATCAGCAACGCTGTAAACGGCCTCGAGTGTTAGTATCACTGCTAACGCGCGGATCTTAGAAGCAAGGTGGACTCATTTTCTTTCACTCTTTCTTAATGTGTACAGCTGTGGAGATAAACGAACACTGACTGGTGCTGAGCATTATATGCGGAACAATGTACAAAATTTTATTATTTTCAGAGCCAGAACAATGGGACTAGGTTTAATTTCCACCTCGAATAAACAACGTTACGTAATTACTTTTTGTTTGTTTGCAGATACATTCTGCAGTCCTGATATGTCTTGAAACTGCCGCTTCACAGTACCGTAAGACGGCATTAAGGGAGCCAAAACAGTGCGGTGGACCTCATTGACATAGTGGGGTACTGTGCTGTAATTCGCTCTCTGTGGGTATGTTGCAATTGTCGCAGGGCTGTCTGTATGACTTCTTCAGCTAATGAAGCATCATGGACGAGTGCTGACTGCATCACTGTTGTCCACAGCGAAAGTAGCAAAGCAACCCGTGGAAACATGTGCATTCACTGCTGTCAAAAACGACTAACACGAGACCATCACTGGGCAAGGTGATGCTGAGTATTTTCTGTGGCTGTCGAGGTGTGATGGTCACAGTTTATGCTTCTAAGGGGAAAACTGTCGCCGGTGCGTAACACTGAAACCTCTTCTAGGGGTTGAGAAAGGCTGTGAAAAGTGGTGTCGTAGGAAATTGTTCTAGAGTCTGTATCAGTCCCACAACAACGCTCAACTCTACGCCCACACAGGACAGTCACATATTCTGCTTACTAGGACCGTCATAAGTTGCCTCAATCTGTACCACCACTTCACGGTCTCCACCCCTCCATCCCTACCAATCGTAAGCAGATAATTTCTAAGGGATGTAGTTTAATTTCGTCTGATTGATAAGTACACTGAACGAATTTGAAGTTTCTCCTTGCAACCCATTAGCTGATGTAGAGTAGAAAGAGTTAATAGAAAACAAAGGAAAAGAGAGAATCACTGAGGTAGTCGTATTTAGAGAAACTGCATTTCCAGTTAAGGATTGGAGTTAAGTTTGATATTGTGAATTACAAATAACAATGCCTGAAAGCACTGTCACGGAACACTTTACTTGACAGCTCACTTTAGTAATGGAAGAAACACTTAGTGGTGTTACGCTTGACAGTAATACAGATATTTGAAAGATCTGCAAATTCTCTTTTCTTACAATAGCTAATTTAAAATGTACATCAGGTTAAATGGCAGAGAACTGTCTTATATATCCTTGGAAATAGAGATAATACACTTCAATTCTTCATGGGTAGATCGACTATAAGCTGGAAATGTATAATAAATTTTCGTGCTTTATTGTATTTGCTCCCCTCACACCACCGGTAAAGCCTAATGTATTGTATAAGTATGCTACTTTCCATATCTACCGACTGCTATTTAAATATTCAAACAGTCTCTGAATTGTAGCACTTGTGTCAATGCTGACACTGAGTGGCGCTGAGGTATTTAGAAGTGCTACTGTGTGTCGGAAATATCTTAACAGGTTGTTAATATCGATTTCAGATATTACCGATTTAATTTTGTTTTAAAGATGAAAACTAATTAATCATTATGTATGACAATTGAGCCGTAGCATATCTTACATGATCGTGCAAGGTATAAAACGAAGAATATCTAAGTCGAGAAATCTCTGGTTACACATTTATCGAACTATGGCTATGATACTGTGGTTATCAACTGTGAACGCTGTTGTACGAGTACGCTAAGAGGTATTCGAGTCTTTAGCTGTGTGCAACAGGGTTTAAGGAGAGCCAAGAAGGGCCCTCATGGAGGTGTGACATCCATTGACTTGGAGACGAAAGGTTAGTCCACAATGATGTCAGCGGCTCCAGTCAACTAAACAGAATCACTCAGAGGCCCATTACACTAAAAAAGACAATTTTTTAAACCCTAATTACATCTTCTTAGCAGATGATAGCTCCACATGCATTCATCTTTTACTCAATGTTGTTATATTAATAAATATAAAATCGAAGATGTGCACCAATAAAATTTACAGCTGAGGTAGTTTATTAGTTTCATCATTGAGCTCCGACAAACTGATACAAATCATCTCTGAAATCTTCCATATAATGACAAACGTCTAACAGAGCCGTGGAAGAATGAAGTTTTATTTTGCAGGTTACCCATTTGCATTTGATCGTGTTCTTCACATGTGCTATGTCGTCAAAACTTTGTCAGTCTTGGTAAGAGCAGTGTTCTGTATAGTTGCAAGTGCATTACGTCGGAGTTGAGTGCAGTGTCTCTGACAATGAGTTAAGTGAATTCTAACGAAGGGCAGTTGCTGGTGATAGTGTGGCGTAAGGAGTACAGCTGTCTTTGGTGTCATAACGTAACGACATTGTGCTTCTTATTTATCGCCGGCTTCTGGAACTTTCGGTGCCGCGCGCGCGTGTTCTATGAGGGAACGTAGCCTTGCTGTATAACGACTACAGTGCCCCTGTGCTAGTGATCATGCTCCGTATTGCGATGCGTAGAAGAGTCGGTGTTGACCTTCCTTGTATAAGAAAAGTGAGTCACGCCGCGAATCAATAGTCGCGTCACGGTCTTAAGTACCGGGTGGTTATCATTGAACTTTACCTATTTAACAGTTGTAAAACGGAAACTAATTATCGTTCGCGTACCAAACATGGTAGCAATAATGTCAAGGACACAGGGAAGAGAAATAATACAGAATCAATTCAATTGAAACACTTTTAATGTGCTGCTACGGTACATCATACCTTTACATACTGGTACCATTAATGCTACAAAAGGGGCTCAATATGGTGCCCATCAGTGTCCAGAAGGGTCTGAAAGCGTAGGGTTGCATTCTGAACAACAGAACAAAGCGTGCCCGTAGGTATGCCGACTACCTCTCTCGATATGCTGCGCTTCAGACCAGTACGTGTGGAAATGTTCCCCTGGTAAACCCTGTCCTTTACCTAGCCCCACAACCAGAAATCACAAGGGGTTTGATGGGGTGATCGTGCCGACCAAGCATTTGGAAGCGATCAGCCGATAATTCGATGGTTTCCAAATATGTTTCGGAGAAGCAGATGAACTTCGCGAGCGATGTGCGGTGGGGCCCCATGCGTCTCTCTCCTGAAGGGTGGGTATGACAAGCTGGCGAATGTTATCGCAGTAACGCTAGTCAGTCACACTGCACGTCTTTGGTCCTTAAGCACCAGCCTGTTCAAAACAGAATGGGCCCATGATGGGCGTAGTCGTGAAGCAACACATCACACGGTGGCACGTTCACCATACTGAAGCACTTCGTGCACAGTGACTGGAGGTGAAGATCCTCACACTCGGTAATTCTGTATCTTATCCTTATCCGTCAGAGAAAAATTAACTTCAGTTGTCCATAGGATGGTTCAGGGTGAGCCCTCGTCAACTCCAAACCTTGCGAGAAAGTGGAGAGCGAAGTCAACACGTCGTTGTGCGTTCTGTAGTGCGACATGGATCTTGATACCAGTTGAGATTGTTTCGAAGCACCTTCCGTACAGTGGGCCACTGTGTGACGCAGCACACGCACTGCCTGACGATCGGGAAGTGATCGCAGCATTGTCTGCCATAGCAACAGCGATTTCATCAAGCACCTATCGTGCAACCGGTCGTCGGCCTCTTCCGGGAGCGACACCCAGTTGATTCGAACTTCTTCATCATGCTACGCATAGCAAGTGGAGAAACAGGACCCTAACTTAATCTACATCTACATCTACATTTATACTCCGCAAGCCACCCAACGGTGTGTGGCGGAGGGCACTTTACGTGCCACTGTCATTACCTCCCTTTTCTGTTCCAGTCGCGTATGGTTCGCGGGAAGAACGACTGTCTGAAAGCCTCCGTGCGCGCTCCAATCTCTCTAATTTTACATTCGTGATCTCCTCGGGAGGTATAAGTAGGGGGAAGCAATATATTCGATACCTCATCCAGAAACGCACCCTCTCTAAACCTGGCGAGCAAGCTACACCAGCGATGCAGAGCGCCTCTCTTGCAGAGTCTGCCACCTGAGTTTGCTAAACATCTCCGTAAAGCTATCACTGTTACCAAATAACCCTGTGACGAAACGCGCCGCTCTTCTTTGGATCGTCTCTATGTCCTCCGTCGACCCGATCTGATGAGCAATACTCAAGTATAGGTCGAACGAGTGCTTTTTAAGCCACCTCCTTTGTTGATGGACTACATTTCCTAAGGACTCTCCCAATGAATCTCAACCTGGTACCCGCCTTACCAACAATTAATTTTATGTGATCATTCCACTTCAAATCGTTCCGCATGCATACTCCCAGATATTTTACAGAAGTAACTGCTACCAGTATTTGTTCCGATATCATATGATCATACAATAAAGGATCCTTCTTTCTATGTATTCGCAATACATTACATTTATCTATGTTAAGGGTCAGTTGCCACACCCTGCGCCAAGTGCCTATCCGCTGCAGATCTTCCTGCATTTCGCTACAATTTTCTAATGCTGCAACTTGTCTGTATACTACAGCATCATACGCGAAAAGCCGCATGGAACTTCCGACACTATCTACTAGGTCATTTATATATATCGTGAAAAGCAATGGTCCCATAACACTCCCCTGTGGCACGCCAGAGGTTACATTAACGTCTGTAGACGTCTGTCCATTGATAACCACATGCTGTATTCTGTTTGCTAAAAACTCTTCAATCCAGCCACACAGCCGGTCTGATATTCCGTAGGCTCTTACTCTGTTTATCAGGCGACAGTGCGGAACTGTATCGAACGCCTTCCGGAAGTCAAGGAAAATAGCATCTACCTGGGAGCCTGTATCTAATATTTTCTGGGTCTCATGAACAAATAAAGCGAGTTGGATCTCACACGATCGTTGTTTCCGGAATCCGTGTTGATCCCTACAGAGTAGATTCTGGGTTTCCAAAAACGACATGATATGTGAGCAAAAACCATGTTCTAAAATTCTACAATAGATCGACGTCAGAGATATTGGTCTTTAGTTTTGCGCATCTGCTCGACGACTCTTCTTGAAGACTGGGACTACCTGTGCTCTTTTCCAATCATTTGGAACCTTCCGTTCCTCTAGAGACTAGCGGTACACGGCTGTTAGAAGGGGGAAAGTTCTTTCGCGTACTCTGTGTAGAATCGAATTGGTATCCCGTCAGGCCCAGTGAACTTTCCTCTGTTGAGTGATTCCAGTTGCTTTTCTATTCCTTGGACACTTATTTCGATGTCAGCCATTTTTTCGTTTGTGCAAGGATTTAGAGAAGGAACTGCAGTGCGGTCTTCCTCTGTGAAACAGCTTTGGAAAAAGGTGTTTAGTATTTCAGCTTTACGCATTTCATCCTCTGTTTCAATGCCATCATCATCCCGGAGTGTCTGGATATGCTGTTTCGAGCCACTTACTGACTTAACGTAAGACCAGAACTTCCTAGGATTTTCTGTCAAGTCGGTACATAGAATTTTATTTTCGAATTCACTGAACGCTTCACGCGTAGCCCTCCTTCCGCTAACTTTGACATCGTTTAGCTTCTGTTTGTCTGAGAGGTTTTGGCTGCGTTTAAACTTGGAGTGAAGCTCTCTTTGCTTTCGCAGTAGTTTCCTAACTTTGTTGTTGAACCACGGTGGGTTTCTCCCGTCCCTCACAGTTTTACTCGGCACGTACCTGTCTAAACCGCATTTTACGATTGTCTTGAACTTTTTCCATAAGCACTCAACATTGTCATTGTCGGAACAAAAATTTTCGTTTTTATCTGTTAGGTAGTCTGAAATCTGCCTTCTATTACTCGTGCTAAACAGATAAACCTTCCTCCCTTTTTTTATATTCCTATTAACTCCCATATTCAGGGATGCTGCAACGGCCTTATGATCCCTGATTCCCTGTTCTGCACTTACAGAGTCGAATAGTTCGGGTCTGTTTGTTATCAGTAGGCCCAACATGTTATCTCCACGAGTCGGTTCTCTGTTTAATTGCTCGAGGTAATTTTCGGATAGTGCACTACGTATAATGTCACTCGATGCTCTGTCCCTACCACCCGTCCTAAACATCTGAGTCTCCCAGTATATATCTGGTAAATTGAAATCTCCACCTAAGACTATAACATGCTGAGAAAATTAATGTGAAGTGTATTCCAAATTTTCTCTCAGTTGTTCTGCCACTAATGCTGCTGAGTCGGGAGGTCGGTAAAAGGAGCCAACTATTAACCTAGCTCGCTGTTGAGTGTAACCTCCACCCATAATAATTCACAGGAACTATCCACTTCTACTTCACTACAGGATAAACTACTACAAACAGCGACAAACACGCCACCACCGGTTGCATGCAATCTATCCTTTCTAAACACCGTCTGTGCCTTTGTAAAAATTTCGGCAGAATTTATCTCTGGCTTCAGCCAGCTTTCTGTACCTATAACGATTTCAGCTTCGGTGCTTTCTATCAGCGCTTGAAGTTCCGGTACTTTACCAATGCAGCTTCGACAGTTTACAATTACAATATCGATTGCTGCTTGGTCCCCGCATGTCCTGACATTGCCCCGCACCCTTTGAGGCTGTTGCCCTTTCTGTACTTGCCCGAGGTCATCTAACCTAAGAAACCGCCCAGTCCACGCCACACAACCACTGCTACCCGTGTAGCCGCTTTCTGCGTGTAGTGGACTCCTGACCTATGCAGCGGAACCCGAAACCCCACCACCCTATGGCGCAAGTCGAGAAATCTGCAGCCCACACGGTCGAAGAACCTTCTCAGCCTCTGATTCAGACCCTCCACTCGGCTCTGTACCAAACGTCCCCAGTCAGTCCTGTCGACTATGCTGCAGATGGTGAGCTCTACTTTCATCCCGCTAGCGAGACTGGCAGTCTTCACCAAATCAGATAGCCGCCGGAAGCCAGAGAGGATTTCCTCCGATCCATAGCGACACACATCATTGGTGCCGACATGAGCGACCACCTGCAGATGGGTGCAGCTCGTGGTCGTGCGGGTTTCCGGGTTCGATTCCCGGCGGGGTCAGGGATTTTCTCTGCCTCGTGATGACTGGGTGTTGTTTGATGTCCTTAGATTAGTTGGGTTTAGGTAGTTCTAAGTTCTAGGGGACTGATGGCCATAGATGTTAAGTCCCATAGTGCTCAGAGCCATTTGAAACCTACCTTAATCATTTCAGCCGGTGATATTCTCGAAGTGCAGCTGCAGCATTACAGTTGTTTTGATAATAGAGGTTCACCAATAACGCCCTGCTCCTTTTGTCCTAGCTCATGTTGACACGTCAACCAGTGCACTGCAACTGGTCAGGTGTGTGAGACTATGAATCACGAGGACTGACCACGGCACCTGGTGGCCATGGTGGGAACTGGCACCGTCAAGGATGGAAATAATGTACCCCGTAATCTGGACATTAATGCTACCAAATTTGGTACTCGTACAGTAAGTTTCCGGGTTATAACGTGTTAAATAGGGAAAGTTTAACTATAACCGCACAGTATATTCATGAGATAATATGGCCTGAGAGCGTGACTGGCGGCCTGATATGCTACGCTGGAATTGGGCACGCTCTCTTGAAGTCCGGTTTTCGGACGGCGAAGTTCGCTGAAGGGCAGAGTCGGGAGTGGGTCACGAGTTTACTCTGTGTTGACTCGAGTGGCCTCGTCTTTTGGATGCGTAGTTCGTCGCTGAAGTCCTCCCAGATGCAAGTGGGGCGTGCTCAGCGTTGCGACTCACGGACTCAAGTGGGGGCGGCTGAGCGGACCAGCAGCCCGTGTTTATCGCAGTAACAGAACTTAACAGCGAAGGAGTTCTACCGCTGGGAGGAAGCGGCTCTTGTACCGCCGTCAGCCTGTGTCGTCTAGCATCCTGTAGGACACTTACGAATGGTGAACAAGTTTCGAAACTGCCCGTGCTCTTCAGTTTGATGTGTCGCACGGTGTAGCCTAGGGCAGGGCAGTTCGTTGTGCAAACAGTTCTTTCAGCCTTTTGTGTTGCTTTAACTGACGATGCTACATATTCTGCTCCTCGTGTACCGACTGGTATAAATTGGGTTTTCGTGGCTGGACCAGCTTGTTACAGACTGCCAAGTCTGTATGGGGTGCAACCCAGCCATCGTTACGGGCTCCACGAACTCGTAATACGACATAACAGATGGGCCCTTCCCATTACTTATTTAGTGACTTGCTATGGAAACTGTTGAGGAACTTGATCCTTATTTGACCCAAAATATTTATTCTGATCCTGTTTTGAGCGCTAATGCGTTCCCCAGATTTTGCTATGGTAGTTACACTGAAGCGCTTGTGAATCGAAAATTATCGTGGAGAAACATATTTATTGTAAAACACAACTGGAAAGACTTATGTGTTCACCAATTACCTGTTTAATTACTGCGGAATCGCAACGTAGAATTGTTACTTCATTGTGATGGTGAAAGAAACACTACTGTTAAACGAGACTGGATGAGCGCAGGCATTGTTAGGTAATCCTGCTACATGCAAAAGGAGCAGTAAGCCTAAGTAATTTGGCTTGTACTGTTACTGTTTCAAGTGACATTTTTCATTCTTTAATTGAGTTACTTTAATATTTGAAACGTAAAAGAGACACATATTCACATCAGGCAGATGGCCATGTTAATTTTGTTACAAAGGGTTATCAGTAAAGTTCCCATATTTCAGTCCGAGAGTCTGATAGCCGCAAAAATCTACAAGGAAAACATTAACTAGAGAAGTAATAAGATTTACAGCTGTGCAGTAGTAGGTATTTCAGTAGCCAAGCCGGCCGCTGTGGACGAGCGGTTCTAGGCGCTTCAGTCTGGAACCGCGCTGCTGCTACGGTCGGAGGTTCGAATCCTGCCTCGGGCATGGATGTATTTGATGTCCTTAGGTTAGTTAGGTTTAAGTAGTTCTAAGTCTAGGGGACTGGTGACCTCAGATGTTAAGTCCCATAGTGCTTAGAGCCATTTGAACCATTTGAATCCGTAGCCAAGGTAGTCGAAGAGTTTGGCGTTTTACGGTGCACCTTGTAGAAGATGTATAGCGCATGCAGTGAAATGCCTGAGATCCAAGACAGAGCGGATCAGGTTGAGGAAAGGGGCCAAAATGATTTCCTTTCAGTTGCAATCAACATACAAACTTTATTTATCAACACGCAATATTACAACAAGGATGCAAAACACTTCAAACTTTAATCGACCTCTCTTGATTAACTTTAGATCAGCTGTAGGCCACACTCAAAATCCAAGACACGAGGCCTAAGCAAGAAAATGAAATACAAGGCTCTTCTGGAGGTTTCACCCAAAAATGTTTTCTAAATCTTCAATCTAAAAAGGCTGAAGGCCTTAGCAATTTAATTTTAATGGAACTTGGCTGGCGGCCGCATATTAAACAATGAGAAGAGTTACAATAAAAAGGCAGAAGGCCCTATCTTAACACTTTTATACAAAAGGGCAAGACAAGAACATTAAATTAAGAGATATTAAAACTCGGCTGAAGGCCGCACATTAACAAAATACCTGAAACCGAAACATGGAAATTACTATGTAACAGACAAGGAACGGCGCTCAGAAGTTTCCAAGGGTCGGCCTGGGATTGTAACATTAACGCCCGTTTAGGCAAGACAGGCAGCCTGACCAACAATCTCTAAATCGGAAGACAACCCAACCGACAGAAAGCCGACGAACCAACCAACTACCTGATTTCGTTCACCAGACCAAAAACACTACAACCAAAATCCCAGCGAGGCGAAGAGTCCAGTAACACTCGTCTTCAAATATTGCTGTGTCAATAAACCAGAGCACAATAACTACTGACATACCTGAACATGGCAACGGCTGTGGAGCTACACGCCGTGGCGCACGGCACCAACACGGTAAAGAAAAAAAAAAAAAAAAAAAAAACAACCCTTACTCGCTGCTCTGTCGCAACCTACCAACTGGCTACTGCAGTACGCAGACAGCATTACAGCAGTTAGAGCATTGCTCAGTCGAACTGACACAGGGTACACAGTGTTGCACGAAACACTGCCACAAGAAACTCGAACACTCGTAAAACGAATCACTGATGAACGACTAGAACAAATCACAGGCTGACACACACAAAACAGAAAGACGGTCGGTGACGAAACACACGTCGTCTGACTAGACGACCGACCAACAACCAACCAAGGTCGTTGGTACACAAACCATGTGTGTCAGCAACGGTCGGGCGAGTCTTGCCTATCCGGAGCTCGCTGCAGCTCCAACTCGACTCAACCTGATGTCCGTCGGGAACTGGGAGACACGGCGATCAGGGCACACTGGCTCGGACCCAGTCACGCAGAGGTAACTCCCGTCCATTGGCCAAGACGTCTCCGCACAAGAAGGAACCGTTGAACAGTTCATCCTGTGTCGCGAGCGGTCGGCGAGTACTGACTGTCCGCGCCTCCCTAGCGCTCCCTCCCCGACTGCTGCTACGTCCCGACTGCACTTCTGCCGCGTTCCAACTCCAACCGCTCCAGGTCCTATCTCCCCAGCCGACTGCCAGACGCACGACAACACGGATATACACTGCTGGCCGTTAAAATTGCTACACCAAGAAGAAATGCAGATGATAAACGGGTATTCATTGGACAAATGTACTATACTAGAAATGACACGTGATTACATTTTCACGCAATTTGGGTGCATAGATCCTGAGAAATCAATACACATAACAACCACCTCTGGCCGTAATAACGACCTTGATACGCCTGGGCAATGAGTCAAGCAGAGCTTGGATGGCGCGTACATGTACAGCTGCCCATGCAGCTTCAACACAGTTCATCAAGTGTAGTGACTGGCGTATTGTGACGAGCCAGTTGCTCGGCCACCATTGACCAGACGTTTTCAGTTGGTGAGAGATCTGGAGAATGTGCTGGCCAGGGCAGCAGTCGAACATTTTCTGTATCCAGAAAGGCCCGCACAGGACCTCCAACATGCGGTCGTGCATTATCCTGCTGAAATGTAGGGTTTCGCAGGGATCGAATAAAGGGTAGAGCCACGGGTCATAACACATCTGAAATATAACGTCCACTGTTCAAATTGTCGTCAATACGAACAAGAGATGACCGAGACGTGTAACCAATGGCACCCCATACCATCACGCCGGCTGATACGCCAGTATGGCGATGACGAATACACGCTTCCAATGTGCGTTCACGGCGATGTCGCCAAACACAGATGCGACCATCATGATGTTGTAAACAGAGCCTGGATTCATCGGGAAAAATGAGGTGTTGTCATTCGTGCACCCAGTTTCGTCGTTGAGTACACCATCGCAGGCGTTCCTGTCTGTGATGCAGCGTCAAGGGTAACCGCAACCATGGTCTCCGAGCTGATATTCCATGCTGCTGCAAACGTCGTCGAACTGTTTGTGCAGACTATTGTTGTCTTGCAAACGTCCCCATCTGTTGAATCAGGGATCGAGACGTGGCTGCACGATCCGTTACAGCCATGCGGATAAGATGCCTTTCATCTCGACTGCTAGTGATACGAGGCCGTTGGGATCCAGCACGGCGTTCCGTATTACCCTCCTGAACCCACCAATTCCATATTCAGCTAACAGTCATTGGATCTCGACCAACGCGAGCAGCAATGTCGTGATGTGATAAACCGCAGTCGCGATAGGCTACAATCCGACCTTTATCAAAGTCGCAAACTTGATGGTACACATTTCTTCTCCTTACACGGGGCATTACAACAACGCTTCACCAGGCAACGCCGGTCAACTGATGTTTGTGTATGAGAAATTGGTTGGAAACTTTCCTTATGTCAGCACGTTGTAGGTGTCGCCACCGGCGCCAACTTTGTGTGAATGCTCTGAAAAGCTAATCATTCGCATATCACAGCATCTTCTTCCTGTCGGTTAAATTTCGCGTCTGTAGCACGTCATCTTCGTGGTGTAGCAATTTTAATGGCCAGTAGTGTACTATCGGTCGCTCCAGAAATGGTGCGACAGTGCACTTATCGATACGCGCTGCTGCTGCTGTCGCTCACAGACAAGTAAGGCTGGAAGTTAGTGACGCCAGTAAATGGAATAAGAAAACGAGGTGGCAGTACCGTAATAGAAGATGACAAACAATAAAGGGCATGAACACGAGCCGTGAACTGCTCATACAGGGCAAGTGGAAAAGCATCACCCCCTCAGTCACAACGCGGACGAAAATGTGTCTTGAATGACCGTGACGGACGGTCATTGGAGGTCATTGGAGAAGTCATAGTGGAACTGAAGATTGCAATAACGAACCCTGTGGGCAACAAAACGACATGTAGACGGCTCTACATGCAGCGAAATGCAGGGCGAGCTGGAATTTCAAAACTACTGTCAATTATAGAGATACCTTTGGCACGAAGGCGCTGTGCTGACCCCATAGAACCTGGACCATGAAGCAATCGAAGAATTTAATTTGGTCGGATGAGTCTTGTCTGACACTGTTTCCGACCTCTGGCTGAGTTTACGTCCCGAGAGTGAATCATGTCATCATGCCAGGGATTCGGTAATGATTTGGTCAGCCACATAGAGGTGTTCCATGGTACGCATGGTTACCCTGCAAGGTCGCATTCCTGGCAAGGAATATGTGACGTTTTTGGGTAACAGCTCCATCCTGTGACACATAGTTTGTTTCCCAATGGTGATGCTGTGTTCCAGCACAACAGGACACCTATTCACACAGTAGACATCTTCCATCACAGGTTTTGTGAGCACGAAGGTAAATTTTCGCGTCTCCACTGGCCATCACATTCCCCACATCTCAATATTATTGAGCTTTTGCGATCTACTTTGGAGAGAATCGTGCATGATAGGTATCCAACACCATCGTCGTTACCTGAACTTGCCACTCTTTTGCAAGAAGAACGGTTTAAGTCGAAAACCATAAAGCATTTATGTTTGTCCATTCAGAGAATACTGGAAGCTGTTTAGAAGGTCAACGGTTTTCCTACAAGTTGGCTCACATGGTGAGCTTACTTAAACCTATTCGGGAACGATGGACACGTACTATGTGTTACTGAAGGAATAATGGACACATACTACGCATTACTGAAGGCACAGGTGCTCGGTGGAGACATGCAGGCGTCACTGGGCTCAAATTGCACTTTTTGTTAAAAAATGGTTCAAATGGCTCTGAGCCCTATGCGACTTAACTTCTGAGGTCATCAGTTGCCTAGAACTTAAAACTAATTAAACCTAACTAACCTAAGGACATCACGCACATCCATGCCTGAGGCAGGATTCGAACCTGCGACCGTAGCGGTCCCCCGGCTCCAGACTGTAGCGCCTAGAACCGCACGGCCACTCCGGCCGGCGCACTTCTTGTAAAGATCCTTAACAGGAGAATACATCCGCCAGTTGTCTGAACTGTGCCCTGTTGGAAAGATAGATGACATTCTCAATGTATTCGTATTCTGTCATCTCCTTATTCCAACGGGTATCCTATCCAAACGTTGCAGTAACCGTTCCTTCATACAACACCAAAAAATAAGTAATGGTGGGTAAGGAAATTTCGGGAACTCATTTGTCTGATTAAATGATTAACATTAAAAGATAAGAGGTTAATGTAAGCCACTGCAAATGTGACATTGTGGTACAGTAATAATCGGTGTAACCGCTTGACTATTGAATTCAAGCACGCAAACGTTCATGCTTTGTGTCGTACAGGTGTTGGATGTCAGTTTGTGGCATGGAGTTCCACGCTTGTTGCACTTGGTCGATCTATACAAGGAAGGGTAATGCTGTTTGTTGATGTTGCAGGAGTTGCCGTCCGATGATGTCCAATAAGTGCTTAACTGGAGACAGAACTGGTGATCAAGCTGGCCGATCAAGCGGGCCAAGGTAACATGTCGACGCTGTAGAGCATGTGGACTTAAAACAGCTGTATGTGGGCGAGCGTTATCCTGTTAGAAAACAGGAATGCTCTTGATGAATTGGAGCAACACAGGTCGAATCTTCAGAGCGACGACTATTTTACAGTCTGGGTACGTGGGATAACCACAAGGGTGGTTCTGCTGTCATACTGAATCACTTCCCGGACCACAACTGCAGACGTCTAATGTGTCTCGCTTGCAGACAGGCTGGTTACAGCCCCTTAACTGGCCCCTTTCTAACAAACACACGGCTATCACTAGCACTATGGGACTTTACATCTGAGGACATCAGTCCCCAAGACTTAGAACTACTTAAACCTAACTAACCTAAAGAAATCACACACATCCATGCCCGAAGTAGGATTAGAACCTGCGACAGTAGCAGCCGCGCGGTTCTGGACTGAAGCCCCTAGAACAGTTCGGCCACAACGGCGGCCAAGTGTACCTCTGTGAGGCTGTGGCTTTTCTACTTCATAGCGAGTTGATTGTTGGGTGTAAGTTGTCCAGCTTTGGTACGGCGAGCGATTGGTTGAACTATGTGTGTCCTGTCTCTCCCCAGTTACAATCCGAAATATTCGGCGACTAAAGTGTCCTCTTTGGAAGTTTTTCCAGACTGCAGTATCGTGGCAATACTTTGACGAATATCAGAGAGTGGACTGTATCGTACACGTAACGTTTCTCAATTCTAACGACAGTAACAGTGCCTGTGACGCCACTGCAATGTGAACTGTTGGCGAGTAGCACCACCCTTCAATCATAAGATTAGTGTGTTCGGTGTGCCAACAACCTATCTCTCCCTAGGGAGTTTTTCGGTCCACCACACGAAGTCTTCAGTATCCTGTTTTCTTTGCAAGTAAGTAACTGAAATTTTTATCGTATATGCAGCTAAAACTGGTATTGTTCTCTATACTGAGGACTGTCACAGTACCTATAGTCGAAGCGACGGAAGTTCATTCCTAACAGCTGCAGTGGGCTGGGCATGCAGCTTAGAGGGGCTGTCTCAACCAATAAAGTAGCACGATCTTGTGAACGTCTCTTTGGCAACGCCTCATTGTTGTTACAGCTCTGTAGAAGGCTACTGTTTCCGCCTGTAACGGTTAGGGCTTCGCAGTTGAATGCTGGCAGCAGCACTGCGAGCTGCCATGGATCATCTTACGCCGTCTCTATTATAGCCTAAGTAATAAGAAAGGAAAGCTGAACTACCACAATGGTATATTAGGATTGTATTGAAAAAGCAGTTTCGGGTAGTACCGGGCAAAACAATATAAAAAATTTTACGGTTTTATTTAAAGACCAAGAAGAGTAAGTCAGGATGAAAATAACGGGAATTAAACCGTAGAAAGAGTCGGGCTGCATGAAATAACAATCGTGGAAGCGAGTAAGACATATTCAGATCCAGGTAACAAGGTGTAAGGCCTTACAGGAAAACAAGACGTGAGCATGAACCAGTTTTAGGAAACAATAAATTTTCGCCGAGAAATTCATTGTTGAACAAGACACAGTATACTACGATCACGTTAAAAATTTAGATAGCCAGGTTATGCCTTTGAGTAAAGATGTGGTCTTAAGCCTAGTGTTCAAGCATGCAGAGCAACTGTAAATTAAGCTGCGTTTCAATATGCAGAAATTAAGAAAAGGAAAGACTATTAATATGATTTTATTAAAACAAATAAAGACTTAAGGTACAGTATAGTTGAATACACGAGACTGTGGCGAGAAGCTGGTTTTAGCAAAGGAACATGTTGACAGATTCTTTGATAAAGCAGGTGAGCTAAAGGACAATGTACAGCTTCATGTCCTACGTAGTGTTCTAAGATTCTAAACTGCCAAATTCCAAAGGGAGAAAACATAAAAATTAACGAACATATCTCCTTTTGATGTGGAGTTTCATACCTCTGTTAAATAACGTATCGTGGTATAGCTTAATGTGAAGAATGTTGCAATAAAATCTTCAGAAAATATTACAATTTCGAAAAAGCTTCCGTGTCCGGTACTACCCAACCTTCCCCTATCTACGCAAACAATATGCTTGTCATGGTGAAAGGCGATGGTGCCTCGCCGGACAGTCACACCGACAGCCAGTCATAATACGAACTATCCTATTCGTACTGGCGAGAACAGGGCTCTCTTCCAGCTGTTCAATCATTTATATTGATTGTAAGTATGAAAAACATTGCGGCCATTCAGTAATGCTGTCACCACAGAAAATCCTGTAATTAGGAGCCTTCAAATGGTTTCTCTCGTTAATTGGTTTTCCAGAGTTCAATCACTGTTACTTTTCTTTCGTGAGGTTCTTCTAGAGAATTGTTTCCTTTGCCTTATCTAGAGTGTCCTCGCATGTCCATCAGGTTGGTTCATATCAGACTATTTGAGGCTTCCTTTATCTTTCGAGTGTCTAACAACCCTACCACAACAAAGGTCAAAAATTAATTATGACTGTAGTGTTGCTCATGCTGCTAAATATTGCATTTTCGGGCAACAACAAAGTTATATTATGTGGCAGAGCAAAGTTAATAAAGTCATTTCTTGAAATAATGGATAAACTAGGCACTCATATTTTCGTGCTTCCAGCGCTGGTCTCGGTGTGAACTCATGGCTCAATCGTCGAAAATCTAGGTAGTGATGATTCCAAGCAAGGATACAAAGAGGCCTAGGTGTTATTCTGTGATATTCAAAAGTTTTATAGATGTGTTTCATAAACTATTCTTGAAGATTAAACTTTTGCAAGTTAGGACAATGGTGATATAAAAAAGTAATCAGAACTCCGAATTTAAGTTACACTTCTTTCTTATTACTTTTGTTGCAATATCACGTAACTCGTTCCAAAACATCACTTCACGATATAAAACCTACTTTAAAATATCTTCCTCACTGTTAAAGTTCACATTTCATAAACTGACTACAATTTGCGTCTTTTTAACATGACGACCAGAGTTACAAGTGCGTCAAAGATCATAGTGACAAAAGAAAGAATACACATAAGAATAATATCATTGCAATATATACATATCGATCTATCGAAGTTCCTCTACATTGATGAAATCAGATCTGAATATTGTCACAGAAATATGTTAACTATTTTACAGAAACACATTGGAATATTGCTGGTATCGAGAGGTTGAGGTGAGGTGCCGTAATGGTTACGTAATTCAAGTACCATTACAAGGGGCTGGGAGGCATGTATGCTGTCGCTTGTGGGTAACATTTGGTTCCCGAGTTGCGATTTATTCTGTTCTACTGGTATACTGGTATACAACGTGATACTGGGATGTGTGTGTGTGTGTGGGGGGGGGGGGGGGGGCAGATCGAAGATGTCACCATCAGGAAATCTATCAAACGAAAGACAGGGTCTCAAGGCTACCAATCCTAGGTTTTTCTGTGGTAACATACGAAGGACATGAAAAATCTGGTTTGGCAACCGTGGTTAAAAGTAGCTGCCTAATGCATACCACTGACAAATGCCACTGAGTATAAACCTAGGGGACCTGAAAATCTGGAAAATATATAAGATTCGGGCTACACAAAATGTAATCAGGTTGAAGAAAAAGTGGCCAATTATTCAGAATGTCAGGATATACAATTCGTTTTGGACACAAACGAGAAGGCAACTTTCAATTCCGAAAAGTGGAATACAAGATCGTCTCCTGACTTCGCTACTCATGGAATAAAAGACACTGCCCATTAAGAAGGGTACTAGGGGGACTGCAGAACGTCAACACTTGCCAGTCATAATCGAGGTTTTCCTAACACTTCCAATAATAGATAGCCCATCACTCCCTCACTAGAACCTAAATTGGGCAGACCGGAGGAGGTATCAAGAATACGTGGGGAAAAAATCATCAATAGGATGAACCCGTATCCGGCAAGCTACAAAATATTTACCGGGCTAGTAATGACCACAGCTCAGCTACAACACCCACCCCTCGTGGACGAACAAAAGATTAAATTCCATGCTGGTGAGAACAATGTGAGATACTATTGGACAATTTTAAAAGGACAGAAGACAATGAAGTTGCTGAGCCTATAGTCGAACTCTTAGATCAGAAACGAGGTCAGTATACTCTATTAACATCACATATTCTGGTCGTAAGGGATGGAATTCACTACGAAAACTGGGAAGCGTGAACCAGATGAAAGTTGGCACTACCAGTGTCTCACCGAGCAAAGATAGCATCCACACTAAATAAGATATCAAAAAGAGAAATCAGAAACATGTGAAAAACTGTAAGGCCTCGGTATGGGTTATGTATTACCGGAATACATAAAAAATGCGAACAAAAGTGAATATCGACTATATTCTCCACGGAAATAGCTGACTCTCCAAAGCTACCGAAGATGGAAAGAGGCTTAGATGATTGCAAAACCAAGGAAAACAGCAGACGATCAGAAGAATTTTAGGTCAGTCTGTCTACTGTGTACAACCTGCAAACTGTTTGAGAAGTTATTGAGACTGCGATTAGTCCTACTTATCGAAAAGGTGCTGCTGGTGAAACAAATATTGGTTTTAGGAAGAATAGGAGTTCCTGTGAACACGTGTTGACGCTGACCACGTACATACAAAGGATCTTCAAAGGTGCCATGAAGACAATAGTAGTTCCGCTGTATCTATTACTATCTTTTGTCACAGTCTTGATTCAAGGGCTTTTGAGTAAACTCGCAAAACACACTAAATGCTAGCAACACTGAAGATCATGAAATCTGTGCCGTTGGAGGGAGTTCACCTGAGAAAGAAACACTATCATAACACTCCACTAAGGCCTTCCTCGAAGTTCAGTTCTCGCCCTCTTATTTTTCAATTTATACCCATTGGATCAACACAAGATACAGTCACGTGAATTTGCTTGTGACGATGATTTAACAATCAAAGACATTTGAAGGGCTAGAAGCTAATATTAATAGTGATCTACATACTATTCAAGGGTATTATACCAAATAGGCACTTGAAACTCAGTCTTTCCAAATCTGTAATTGTGACTACGCATCTTAACAGTGAAAAAGCTTACAGGAAGTTAAGCGATAAACTCAGACTTGAAAACGTCGGTAAGTGTTTGGGACTTAAACTTGGTCGTACAATTTTGTACAGGCACCATGTAGAAGTGAAGTAAGAACTGAAATACAGAAACCGTAAACCAACCGAAGTAGCAGGCATCACAAGGGGAAGCGATGGTCCCGGTGGAGGTTCGAGTCCTCCCTAGGGCATGGGTGTGTGTGTTTGTCCTTACGATAATGTAGGGTAAGTAGTGTGTAAGCTTAGGGCCTGATGACCTTAGCAGTTAAGTCCCACAAGATATCACACACATTTGAACAAATTTTGGGAAGCGACACAAACACTATGTGCACGTAGTGATTCTAATCTGCTCGACGTACCACACAGGCGTCTGATCGCCGCCGTTATCCTGAAGAACTGTTGACTGGGAAGATTTTTCCTAGCTGTAATCTTCAGCAACCTTGTCTCGTAAATCCTGGAATGTACCAACATTATGCAAAACCGTGGCAACGACTCAGTCAATACTATATTGCAGTGCCTATGTTAAAATGTACTGCTGCTGTCGACAGTCGTACGAAACACATGGAATGTATTCGCAATTGCAAATATGATCAGACTGTAATTGCACAACGTATTGGTGACGACGGAAATTGGTGCCAGACTGGGACTCGACTCGGATTTCCCGCTTTATGCGAGCGGTCACCTTAACCACCTCGGCCACCCGGGTATAACTCATGACCGAGCCAAACCCCCATATGTCAACATTTCTGTACGTACTGCACTTGCACAATTGCTCTGGTTCCTGCTCAGGGAGAGACTTATGATTATTGTCGCCACCTTGTCGTGGGATGAAAAACTATATTGCAGTGCCTGTGTGTTTTAAGATGTCCTCTGCAATATCCTTCAAGACTATGACAATAATCATAAGGCCCTCCCTGTGCGAGAATCACAGTAACTGTGCGGGTAATGGATGTACACACAGTGACATATGAAGGTTTGATCTCTGTTGGTCTATCATAGACAGGGGACATCGGCTGGTTAAGTAACTATCATGTCAATGAAATTCACCAAGAGCCGTGTAACGTAAGATGTTACTTTATTTTATTTTGATGGCTATCAGTTTCAGCATTTCATTATGTCATTTTCAGGTCCCATATGAATCTCTCCAAATAAAAAAAAATGTCATACGCAACTAGAAATCTCTCGATGTCGTGAATCCAGTAGTTACATTAGTGCTTCACTCGAAGTTGCAATTAAGTCTTCGAATAAAGCACTACGATAACGTCTGAATTCACGACATTTAGAGGTTTATGGCTCTATATGACACAGTCGTTTATTTGGAGAGATGCATATGGGGCCTGATGATGGCATAATGAAATGCTGAAACTAGTAGCCTTCAAAATAAAATAACATAGCATCTTACTTTACACGGCTGTTGGTGAATTTCATTGGCATTGACAATATGGAGGTTTGGCTCCCGCGGGATGTTCTCACATGGCCGAATTAGTTAAGGCGACTGCTTTCCTTTCCTTTCATTTAATGTGATTTCGTAATTTAATGCGCAGCCTGAAGTCCTTATATCCTTTTCAGTGCTCCATGTGCTGAAAATTTTCGTTATGTAACATTTGTTAGAAGAGCAGTAACTCCAAACAAACTTAGGCAACTTTGGCTCAAAAGTGTTCTGTGCTTGCTTGTTGTGATGCACAATCCAATACATGTCCCCATGTATATTGGGCATAGGCGGCTTTTGTATTGAAATACACTGCCTAAGACTGGACCTGTAGAACAGCTGAAAGAAATTTTTATTTCCTTTGTATTAAGGTACATTTGATTTTGTTTTATTTTACAACAGTATGTAACCTCTGGAGGTGAACATTTACTCTGTCAGTGAGGATGCCTCACCACAAATTACGCTTTTTTTTTCAATATTTCCAATTTCCGTCGGGTGTTTTCGATTCAGCAATTGACTATATAGTTAGCGGCGAAGAAAAAAAAAAAAAAAAAAGATTCCATGTAGCAGGAAATCTGGGTCCGAGTCCTGGTGATGTACAAATTTTCGTCATTACCAGTACATTACGCAACTGCAAACTGATGATATTCGCTACTGCTAATACATTTCTTGCATTCTACTCGAGCTACCTTGAGTTTAGGGATATACAGGGTGTTCAAAAAGTCTCTCCGCAGTGCCGTATGATTGTTAGCCGGGCGTGCCGTATGCCGCAGTGAATATACCGAAATGAAACTCAGTTAAGTACAAGTTATTAATTTATTGAATATTCATTGTTACATACAAATTTTCATATTAAATGTTGGAAGTGTCCCCCCCCTGTTGCTGAATACACAGTTCAATTCGTCTAATCATGTTTCCAAAGACAAGCTGTAACATTTCATTTGTAACAGAAGCAGTGAAAGTGGATATTGCAGTTTCCAATTTATCGATGGATTTTGGACGGTTTTTATAGACAGTTTTTATCACTGCACCCCAGAAGAAAAAGTCAGTTGGTGTTAGGACAGGCGATCGTGGAGGCCAAAGTCCCTGTAAAATTATGCAGTCACCAAAAACATCAGCAAACAGTGACATTGAAACGCGAGCTAAACTTAAAACTTAAATATTCACGTCAACACGTAACGACACACACCAACGATGCTACTGACGCTGGCTGAGATAAACGAAACAGTGGAATGTTGGGAGAATCCACTAGAAGGGAAGTAACCCAGGCAGGCGAACAGTCATATGGCACTGCGGAGAGACTTTTTGAACACCCCGTACTACTTGAAGAATAACTGAAGGATGAACTTAATGTATACCCCTCTGGTGTTCGAACGGAAAACCACAGAACTTTGATAATTTGTTGATCCGTTCCAATAGATAAACTACCAATGCTCCGAATCATGGGCAAAATCGTGGTAAATAATTTATGAAACTGTTTGTGGTTCGCGTTACCACCAGCATTCAACAACCCGTAATCCGATTTTTTGACTTAAGCCCTCACCTGAGGAGGAGGGTTCATCCTTACTATCAGACTATATCCCCTGCCATTCCAATACACTATGACCAGGTTTCAACTGCATGACCTTATTTTGTATTTAGTAACTAGCGGAATTTATTACTGAACCTGTAGCCCATAAATCTCAGCTCTCCAGAGATTTCCAGAAGACTTTTGATACCGTTCCTCACAAGCGACTATTAATCAAATTTCGTGCGTCTTAGTTGTGTTACTGGATTCGTGATTTCCTCTCAGAGAGGTCACAGTTCGTAGTGATAGACAGTAAATCATCGGGTAGAACGGAAGTGATATCTGGTGTTCCGCAAGGTAGTGTCATAGACCCTCTGCTGCTCCTGATTTACATAAATGATGAAGGTGATAATCTGAGCAGCCCCGTTAGATTGTTTGCAGATGATGCTGTAATTTACCGTCTAGTAAAATCATCAGACGATCAGTTACAATTACAAAATGATCTAGAGAGAATTTCTGTATGGTGCGAAAGGTGACAATTGGCCTACACAAAGAAAAGTGCGAGGTAATCCACATGGGTACTTGGGCGTACGATAAATCGCACAAATCTAAGGGTTGTCAATTCGACTAAATACCTAGGAATTACAATTACCATCAGCTTAAATTGGAAAGGCCACGTAGATAATATTGTGGGGAAGGCGAAACAAAGACTGCGCTTTGTAGGCAGAACACTTAGAATATGCGACAAACCCACTAAAGAGACAGCCGGCATTACACTTGTCCGTCCTGTGCTGGAATATTACTGGGTGGTGTGCGATGCTTACCGGGTAGGATTGACGGAGGACATGGTAAAACTGCAAAGAAGGGCAGCTCGTTTCGTGTTATCGCGTAATAGGGGTGAGAGTGTCACTGATATGATACGCCAGTTGTGGTGGCAGTCACTGAAACAAAGGCGATTTTCTTTGCAGCGACATCTATTTACGAAATTTGAATCACCAACTTTCTCTTCCGAATGCGAAGATATTTTGTTCACAACCACCTACGTAGGGAGATATGATCATCATAATAAAATAGGAGAAATCACAGCTCGAACGGAAAGATTTAGGTGTTCCTTTTTCCCACGTGCCATTCGGGAGTGGAATTGTGGAAAAGTAGTATGAAAATGGTTCTATGAACCCTCTGCCAGGCACTTAAGCGTGAATTGCAGAGTAACCATGCAGATGTAGATGTAGAATGGCAACTAGATTCTAAGATCCCACTGCTTTCCTGCACACTGGTGAGTAAGGCGAAACAATTGAAAGGTGGCTACACTGAGCCACTGCGCCAGAGATTGCGCCAAAGAGTATTATTCTGCCGCCTCCACAGTGCTTGGAGAGAACTCGTAGAAGTCAGTGCTTGTCCAGAGCTCGTAGTAGAGTGCCTGTTAAGAACTCGTAGCAGAGGAGTGTTTGTTGAGATGTGCTAGTAGGCAGTGCTTGCTGAGATGTGATACTGAAGAGTCTTGTTGAGATGTGGTAGTAGAGACTCGGTGTGGAGATATATTGTAAGGAGTGATTTTCATCAATATAAATGAGGTAACAAACTCCGTTTCTTTTTATTTCAGTTTCCTAAATAATGCGTCATTACAGGTTCAGTCAACAAAGCATCTGGCGTGTGTTCTTGTATTAGAGTTTAATTCTGCTTTCCTTACGCAATTATAGTATTTGTAATTTTCTTTTATCACGTCAGTAAAATTGGTATTTAAAAATTCTTGTCTTGTTGAAGAAGAACCGTGCCAGATGTGCGTTGAGTCATACTTCCACATACAGAACAGTTATACTTGTGCTTTGGTTTCGTAGGTTTCATAGTTGCTGGGGACTTAATTAATTAATTGTGTTAACGAAAATTTTCATTTCATTCTTTGTTGTTGTTCTTTGCAGTCAGATAGCGTAATAATACTAGTCAGGGCCAACCGATTACGAAACAGCGTAATCGGACATACAGTAACTAAAAATATTTGCATAATATTTAATTAAGCCCCCATGCACGTGGCGACCCTGCCAGGATCGTCCCTTGGAATTCTTCTGATTGTAAAAATAGTAGACAGTAGTATTGTTGTAGTATTTTGTAGTTTAGTAATTGTAGTCTATTTTGAATGTGTAGATTTGGTAATAGGCATTCTTCTAATGGTATTTTTCAAAATTTAATTTTTATTGTCTTGTCTATGGGTTTGACAATTTAGGGCAATTATTTCAATTGTTCGATTAATCGTGTTTGAGGGAAACTTTTCATATAAATGGTATTGTTGGAGATAAAGAGTCATTGTGTGTAATTTTCGTACAGTGACGAGTTTGGTATATTTTGTAAATGATTACGCGATCAATGAAAAAGGCAAAAATGATGAATAGTGTGAATGACGAAATTGTTAACATGGCGAACTCGCCAACACAGGAGAACAGTGTGATGAATGATGAAGTGGAAAACAATTTAATAAGTCGGGAAAATAGTCCGGAATCATTTCAAAATTTTTCTCAATCAGAAAATTCACAGAATACGAGATTAACGATAGAAGATTCTGAAATAGTATCGAACACAGATAGCTTTACAGCTATGCAGAAGGAAGTTAGTTTTGTGGGAAATGTTAGGGGTGAAAAGAATTTCGAACCGGCTAACATGGAGCAGTTGATGGGTGTAATATTAAATTTGGGATCAGAATTAAAAACACGGTTAGACTCACAAATGGGAACAATGGAAAAACGGTTAGACTCACTGGGATCAGAAATAGGAACAATTAAAACAGAGATGGAAACAATGGAAACACGGTTAGACTCACGAATAGGGACATGTTTCAAAAACATGAAAGATGAATTAAAGAAAGAAATCAGAGAAGAAGTACAACCGATTTTGAATGCTCACAATAATAGATTAGTTGCAGTGGAGATTAGACAAAGGGAACAGGATAGAGAACAGGAAGAAAGAGATCGCGTGATAGTACAGAAATTTTCAGAGTTAAATTTACAATGTGCAAAAGATAAGGAAGAAATATTTGAGAGAATCGAGGAATCCGTGCCAAATGACAGATTAAATAACCTAACACAACAATATGAACAGTTAACTAACAAATGTGTCAGTACTGAAACCGAGTCACGACACTTATGGAAGACGTAAATAAACAGAAAAAAAAATAGGTGACTTTTCGGAAAGAGTTGAGGAGATTTCAGACAAATTGACAAGTCTTAGTTTAAATGGGGACAAAGACTCAGATGATACAGCACCATTGCCATTTGCAGAAACCGAAGAGTATCAGAACATAAATAAGCATGTTGAAAATCAGGGAAAGCTTAATGAACGCGTTAAAAGGGAAGTTGAGGCATTACGAAAGCAAGTCAAGCAAATTGAAGGCGAAATCGTAGGAAAAGATATCAGAAGAAATTTGGAATCACAGATAGCAGTGGGCTTTGAAGAAAATAATTTATTTCATTTACGAGAAGCAACAAGAGAGCGCCAGGCGCGTGAATTTAACAATAATCGACATTCGGACTGGGACAGACGCTGTAGGTCTTTGTCGCCACGAGGCGAGAACTTTGACGTTAAACACTTCTTAACTGTTCGGAAGATTAAGATATTTCGCAATTCTAAGAATGACATACATCCATGTGCATGGTTAGATCAATTTATGTACGCACTTCCGCCAAAGTTGCCACTAAGTCACAAACTTGAAATTATGTGCAGCTATTAAGGTCCTCAGGGGATTCACTACTCTAAGTGAATATGTGCCGTAGCGGGCATAGGGCCCCGAGCTGTAGTGGTGCTATTTCTCTTTTAGTTTTCTGTACCGCTGCCTACTCTTTTACTATTCTTTGCATCTGTCAAAACAACTCTTTGACTATCAATCTATCTAGAGAGTAAGTAAACAATAACCTGATATGACTAATTTACCCAAAAGTGACTTCGGAAATTACCGTTTGGACTTACTGTATCTTCAGCAGGATTCATTCGTAGCTTAAACGAAATTTTACCTGTTTCTCTTCGTGACAATATTACTTCATATGTTGACGATATTCTTATTGCTAAACGTTCTTGGAGTGAGCATAACAAAATTTTGGATTCATCATTACGTATTTTTGGAAGAGTTAGCATTACAGTGAACTTAGAAAAATCTGAATTTGGTCGTTCTCAGGTGAAATTTCTCGGTCACTTTATTTCTACAGAAGGTATTCTTCCTGATCCAAAGAAATTAGACGCTATTCGTAACTATGCTGTTCCTACCACAAAACGTGAGGTTCGTAGTTTCCAAAATTTTTGTGGAATGATACTTTCGAAAAATTTTTATGGAATGACATACTTTCGAGAAACCAACAGTTTACGTAAACACACGGAGAATGCAAGGATACCGCGCTGTGTTTTGGCGGCGGCATATACTCAAAGCAACAGTCAAGTCTGCGCGCCGCACAAGGCAATCGTTGACCGCAAACAATAGCTTCCTACGTCACGCGCCTACAGCTGATCGAGCGCTCAGTGCGAATGCACTGACAGCCGTAAACAAATACACAGTTTAATTTCTCCGATTAAATTCAGTATAAAGCTATAGTGACTTGATGAATTATGTTATTAACATTCAGTATTTTTCAGGATACGGTTCTATAAAATATTTAAGAACTTCAGGTAAATTCTGTGTGTCTTCGACGTTAAGAGGACTTGCTATCGAGAAATTTTCAGAAAGAATGTAATTTCGAAGAAGAAACTAATAAACTAAAAAAGGTAACTATTAATTGAGTTCATTTTTCAGGTAACATATTTCCACTTAGGTACGTACTTTAGACGTAATTAGCTGCTCGCGATTACGTGATTCATACTTTGTGCTAATTTCATGTTCTATGAAATTACTTGTGAAGCGACGTGCTTGCGTACGTTAACTGATTTTGACAATGATTATTAATGAACTGGGTTGTAACTTGTATTTTGTGGAATGACATACTTTCGAGAAACCAACAGTTTACGTAAACACACGGAGAATGCAAGGATACCGCGCTGTGACTTCATAGAAGTCACATGAGCTGGAGGTTTTATGGAAGCTGGCTGCACTGCTTTTTCACTGATGTCATATTTTTTAATTATGTGCCTGCTGTGCTTATTTATTTAAATTATAATTGTCACCTGATTAATTGTGCTGATGTGGTTAGGTATGTGAGTTATACTTTGTGATTTATCTGCTTGCACCTTCATGTTTACTTATTAAGATTACATATCAACATTTATTTGCTTATGCTGATATGATGCTAATGACCTGTTTGCTGCTATGCGTATGGATTGCATATTTATACATTTCTGTTTGTCGTCACAACTACTCTTTAATTTGGTATATAGCAATGCTGATGTACAGTGTACGAACATAGAGTTTAGGTCACACTATGGTATTAATTATAGATTGTTCGCTTGGCAGAGCCTCGTTGTAAGAATTGTGCTGCATCCACTTGTTGACATTCTGTTCTCTACTGGTATATTTACTCGCTATTGCATGTTTTGCTTACGCTCAGTGCCTTATATTTTTAAGATAAGAAAATGAACTGTTATAATTCGACGAACGACTTTAATACAAGAAACTTCATAGAAGTCACATGAGCTGTATAAATTTATGCTAATAGGAAGGAAGCTAACGACATGACATACCAAAACTAGGTTTAGACCATTGACAGTTATTACACTGCATTTTTCGTGAGCAATTGAAATAGGAAGTGACACTTGACACAAGAAATACTCCACATGTTTGCTTCTGTTTGCCATAATTCTTGAAGTGGTGTACACACTGTGAAATATTATGATCATTCACACTCCGTAATCGTACTTAATTACTGAGAGTTATTCGAACTAAGTCTGTTAGAGGTCATGTATGCATTTCTTTGTTTATAATTCATAATGAGTAGAAGATTTGGGTCAGATGGATTACACAGAGGTTGTGTGTTGACAGTGTGTCTTCGGATTATATGGGATGATGAGGTTTGTATTAGGATTTTATCTGTACTTGTTCGAGGAGACTGACTAGAGGAAAGAGTTGTTATGGAAGTGAAATGATATTCGTAATAAGGTTTATATGTATCGATGTATTGAAGAGGTATTATTGAGGTATTATTGAGATCATGTGAAGTTGATGATTATTGGAGTTTTTGTGAACAAGAGGTAAGGTAAATGATATTGATAATAAGGTTTATATGTATCGACGTAAGAGGTATTATTGAAGTATTGAGATTATGTGATGCTGATGATTGTTGGAGTTTTGGTATATAAGAGGTAAAGTAAGTGAGGAGCATATTTTTTTTTTGTTGGTCATATGGAACAAGGAGAATGAAGATAGCAGACTAGAACACTAAAGTAGAAGGAAGGTAGTCTATACACACACTTTGTTAAATCACTAAGCAGTATATACTTTTTTTTTTTTTTTGGACAGAGGAAGTAATTGCATATCTTGGCTCACTGACAGTTGTTCAGCAACAGTACATTTTGATCTGGCTTGGCAAACATTGGTCTTGACATGATGACTATGACGTTGACTAACTATTATTGACTGTTATACATTGCTGCCACTACTACTTGATACACAAGATGAACATCAAATTTTGACAGAATTGCATTTACAGTTAACACTATTCAATTACGCAGTAGTACTTAATGTGGATGAGAGATGAGTGAGTGTGTTTTGTGTGTTTTCCTTTCCTAATCCTACCCACCTATCTCCTAAATATTATTTTATTTGTTTGTAGTGGCTTGCACTGACACCCATAAATATTACTGGTTTACTGATATTTCAGTATTTGTAATAGTTAATATGACAATTATCTGATATCATTTGTGTGTTTATTAGAATTTATATGTCTAGTGTGTAAAAGCATTTGTATGTGTATTCAAACTATTGTTCATGCCTGAACTGTCTGATTAGTGATGGTGAATATTATGAACTGTTACCTGCACCTCTTCAACGTAATGGGTGCCACTTAGAAACGTTTAGTTTCTGCTGATGAACTGTGTGATCAGTGATAGTGAATATTATGGACTGTTACTTGTACTTTTTCTACATGATTGGTGCCACTAGGACATGTTTAATTTCTGCTTATAAACTCTGATGAACTGTGTGATCAGTGATAGTGAATATTATGGACTGTTACTTGTACTTTTTCTACATGATTGGTGCCACTAGGACATGTTTAATTTGTGCTTATATACTCTGATGAACAGTGTGATCAATGATAGTGAATATCATGGACTGCTCTCTGGACCTGCTCATCATTGCTAGGTGCAACTGATGGACTACTTGTATTGAAATGAAGTCACTTGTTGGTGTCTGCACCTGCTCAACATTACTGGGTGCACAGATGAAGCTACTTCTATGGAAATGATGTCACTTGCCGGTGTCTGCACCTACTCAACATTGCTGGGTGCCACTGTTAGAAATGTTTCTACTGAAATGATGTTACTTTTTGCTGTCTGCACCTACTCAACATTGCTGGGTGCCACTGATGGATTGCTTCTACTGAACTAATGTGACTTGTTGCTGTGTGTACCTCTTCAACATTGTTGGGTGCCACAGATGGAACTGCTTCTACTGAAATAATGTCACTTCTTGCTGTCTGCACCTGCTCAACATTGCTGGGTGCCACTAATGGAACTGCTTCTACTGAACTAATGTGACTTGTTGCTGGGTGTACCTGCTCAACTTTACTGGGTGCCACTGATGGACGGCTTCTACTGAAAAGATGCCACCTGTTGGTGTCTTTTTTTGTATAAACTAATCATTGAAAGCATCTTATGTGAACATTTGTATAAACTGATTTTTTGTGTATTGTGTGAACTCTTATGTAAAGTCACATGTATGAAAAGAAGTTGTATTGCTTACTGTATTTCATATATTAGGTTATTGAAAGGTCAGTGCAAAGCCAAAATTTTAACTAATTATGTGATATTTAGGTATTAATATTATCTTTTATTTTTGTCTGTATTTTTGTGGACGAATTTGGTGGTATTTTCACCACCAATGCTGGCAAAAATACCATCAAATTCTGGCCTGTGGAGGAGGGGCATATGAAAGGTGGCTACACTGAGCCACTGCACCAGAGATTGCGCGAAAGAGTATTATTCTGCCGCCTCCACAGTGCTTGGAGAGAACTCGTAGAAGTCAGTGCTTGTCCAGAGCTCGTAGTAGAGTGCCTGTTAAGAACTCGTAGCAGAGGAGTGTTTGTTGAGATGTGCTAGTAGGCAGTGCTTGCTGAGATGTGATACTGAAGAGTCTTGTTGAGATGTGGTAGTAGAGAGTCGGTGTGGAGATATATTGTAAGGAGTGATTTTCATCAATATAAGTGAGGTAACAAACTCCGTTTCTTTTTATTTCAGTGTCCTAAATAATGCGTCATTACAGGTTCAATCAACAAAGCATCTGGCGTGTGTTCTTGTATTAGAGTTTAATTCTGCTTTCCTTACGCAATTATAGTATTTGTAATTTTCTTTTATCACGTCAGTAAAATTGGTATTTAAAAATTCTTGTCTTGTTGAAGAAGAACCGTGCCAGATGTGCGTTGAGTCATACTTCCACATACAGAACAGGTATACTTGTGCTTTGGTTTCGTAGGTTTCATAGTTGCTGGGGATTTAATTAATTAATTGTGTTAACGAAAACTTTCATTTCATTCTTTGTTGTTGTTCTTTGCAGTCAGATAGCGTAATAATACTAGTCAGGGCCAACCGATTACGAAACAGCGTAATCGGACATACAGTAACTAAAAATATTTGCATAATATTTAATTAAGCCCCCATGCACAATCTCCAAGGGTGCCAATTATCTCGACGACATTGGTGACTCGTAACGAGCAGCCCAAAGAGCCATTGAACGACGCACGCAGCTCGACGACCCTATCCTCTGCTGCTTGACTACGGGCTTTTAACTCATACTGTACTTTTTCCTTTTTAAGACACGGTTGGCCAACATCTCTGGGCTGCACACTTTGTGATGAAGACACCTGTAACCAAGACTCAGAAATAGACACTACATACAAAAATACCAAAAATATGGACCTCATCCTTAACAAACAAAAAATTAAATTATTAATAATAATATCTGGCAGTATGCATGAAAACACGCTGTGTTGCCGGTGAATGGTTGAGAGTAAGGAGCTGGGAGTGCAAGAGCCAGGGGATAAAAATACTTACTCCACAGGAAAAAATGATTTTCTTTCTAGAGGCAGTAGTTCACCAAGACAATAAAACCTGCACAAGTTTATCGTCATGAGGCTTAACAATAAATACAAGGAATTAATGACATGGCCAAATGGCAGTTAGAGAACGGTGATGTAGGTACATCACAGTCAGGAGCTAGCCTCTGTTACCATGTCTGGACACGCACTCGTACGACAAACTTGAGAACTTCATACAGTAGACAGCCTCACGTGGTAACTACAACATTTGAAAGGGAGTTCTCATTAGACGTGGGAAAGAATAACTGATAATTGGAAATGTCGTGTGGCTAAGGCCTCACGTCGGGTAGACCGTTCGCCTGGTGCAGGTCTTTCGATTTGACGCCACTTCGGCGACCTGCGCGTCGATGGGGATGAAATGATGATGATTAGAACAACACAACACCCAGTCCCTGAGCGGAGAAAATCTCCGACCCAGCCGGGAATCGAACCTGGGCCTTTAGGATTGACAGTCTGTCACGCTGACCACTCAGCTACCGGGGCGGACAATATCTGATACAAAAATATACATAAATATTGACAGATCATCATATTACATATAAAACATGCAAAACGCAAAATATTCAGAGTTCTGGATAGATGTTTATGAAAATTTGATAACATTAAAGAACGGAACTATTAACCTTGTAACACTTTGGTTCAGGCAATAATTAACGCCGAAATTCTGAGGATGAGTGCACCAAATCCAATAGCAGTGATTTGCAACTTTACATATTGTAGTGGAAACACAACTAGGGCCATACCACACTACCACGGCAATGAAGATATCAGTGGTGCTTCGCAAGAGAATAAGTTTGGCTAAGATTTCTATTATGCAAACACAGAACAACACAGAACCATTGAAAGAGTGTGTTTCAGAAGGCTTCCCACCAAATTTATAATCTTCGACGCTCTGTCGCCAATAGCGGTTGCACGTTACATATTTAGCTATTTCAGAGTGCTTTTATAGTTAGTTAACTCTTAAGCTAGTAGTAGTAGATTGTGTGCAGACGCAGGAGGAGCTAGCTGTAATTCGCGAGCAGCTGGAGACACCTTCGGCCCCGGCCAACCGTCTTCAGGCTGCTGTCTCGGCCAGTACTCGTGGTGGATAACCTGGCGCATCAACCGAGACATCTCAGGTGCCGCTTGTTTCGCGCACGCCCTCTGCTGCCCAGACACCCAACAACGAGCACGACGAGGGGATGCGCCTTCATCTCGCGTTGAAAGGCGCCCGTATCGCTCGTGCCGGAGAGTCAGTGTGCTCCTGCAGCAGTATCCGAGCAGGCACGCGGTGTCAGGAGTTTACTAGTTATCGGGAGATCATGTATTGAGAGCGTTATGGAATACCTTAGGTAAATAGCGCCTGGGGCTGGAAAGAAGTCCAATGCGAACTTGATATACAGAATGAGATTTTCACTCTGCAGCGGGGTGTATGCTCTTATGAAACTTTAAGGCACATTAAAACTGTGTGCCTGACCGAGACTCGAACTCGGGACATTTGCCTTTCGCGAGTTCCGCCAGTAATCCGTCTCCTGCCTTCCGTAAATCTCAGAAGCTCTCCTGCGAACTTTGTAAAAGTAACACTTCTGGAAACATCACCCAGGCTGTGGCTAAGCCATATCTCCGCGTATCCTTTCTTCAAACAAAAAAACAAAAAAACAAAAAAATCTGAGGTCATCAGTCCCCTAGACTTAGAACTACCTAAACCTAAATAGCTTAAGGACATCACACACATCCATGCCCGAGGCAAGATTCGAACCTGCGACCATAGCAGCAGCGCGGTTCTGGACTGAAGCACCTAGAGCCGCTCGGCCACAACGGCCGGCTATCCTTTCTTCCAGCAGTGCTAGTTCTGCAAGGTTCGCAGAAGAGCCTCAGTGAAGTTTGGAAGGTAGGAGAAGAGGTACTGGCAGAATTGAAGCTGTGAGGACGGTTCATGAGTCGTGTTCGGGTAGCTCAATTGGTAGAGCACTTGTCCGCCAAAGGTCCTGATTTCGAGTCTAAGCTTGTTATTTCTGTCAGGTTGCCTTACCCGAGATCTGCAGAAGGGCCCGTCTGCCGCTATTGAGCATGCAGGGAGCCGTCATCTGCAGTTGTAACTCACGTCGTAAATGGAATGGATTGGATTCTGAGGCTATCTTCAGTTCGGACGAGCGACTGACAGAAGCTGTGAAGACTCGCGAGGAGCTAAGACAACCCGCAATTTGCATCGTCGTACCTACCGGTTCTTTGCTTTGGAGCCGTATGGAGCGCCTAAGAGTGTCCGTCGATTCTGTGACGGTGTTGATTGCAGATTGCGGGACCTGCGTTGTTGTGTGGAGCGTTGTAGGACTCCTCTTGAGAGCTCCGGGGTCCACTACACGAAGGAAGCTGCTACTGGGGTAGCAGAGTACTTGTGGAGTGCACAAATACACTTTTTTCGGCTAGGCGGTCCTCTGATGAATGGTCGCCAGTCGGCACACAGAGAGCGAAATGAGACCTCATACAAAGACAGGACACTCTGACTGTCAAAATTTTAACAGTGGATTTCCGAAGTGTTCACAACTATGTTCCTGATCTTAGTGCCCTCCACAAAAATGGTCTCGCTCAGATTATTCTCGGAACCGATATCTGGCTAAAATCCGAAGTAGAAAGCTCCGAAATATCTTATGAGACATGGAACATATATTGAAAAAGCAAATCAGACTCCACAAAAGATGACTGTTCATTGCAGTCGAAATAGATATTGTGCAGTCGCCATGCATAGTGTATCTGTCGAGGTCGAAATTGAATCTAACTGCAAAGTTATCTGGACTCGAGTAACAGTATAGCTACAAAAGGGACCTTTTCGACAGTGTCAGTGTAGACACAGGGATTAGTGATAATTCTTTCATCATAACAGCTATAGTTGCGAAAGTTAATTATTCATCAAGTAGGCTAGGATAGTATTTTTGCTACAAAGAGCAGGAAATCAGCTGTAAGCATTCCATTTGGACAATGAATAGACAATTAGTTGCAATACGATAGACGTAGGCAAACTGTAGTGATTGTAAATCACACTCTGGAGAAGTATGTGCTGAGTCAGTGGATTAAGGATGGAAATTTGCACTCTCTCATCAAAAAAAAAGAATGTTCAAATAGTCTCTGGCAGAAGATAGGAGAGTTTCGTGCGTCTGTTAAACGGTCGGTGCACGAAGCGTACATGATCTTTCACCGTCATACCTCAGCAGATTTTGCCGAGACTCCGAGAAAATTACGGTCCTATGGAAAATCGTTAAGTGGGTCGGATGCTTCTATCCAGTCTGTCGTTAACCAGTCCGGTGTGGCTATAGAAAACAGCAAAAGGAAAGATGAACTCTAAAATTACGCGTTTAAAAAATAGCTCATACAGGAGGATCGTACAACCATACCGTTGTTTGCCGTCGCAGCGAGTCCCGTATGACGGACATAGACATCCCTGGTGTACCGAAACAACTCAAAGAGTTGAATACAAATAAGTCGCTCTGCACAGATGGAATTCCAGTTCGGTTTTACAGAGACTACGCTACGGAATTTACATTTGAATTTGCATTTTCATTTGCATTTGTTGCCTATCTCGTCCAGCCTAAAGTCCCAAGGGACGGCAAAAAGCGCAGGTGACTCCTGTGTATAAGAAGGCCAAAAGACCGGACCCGAAAAATTACAGATTAATATCCTTAACATCGATTTGCTATATCATTGTTAAACATGTTCTGATACGGAAGGTGATAAATTTCTTTGACAATGAGAAGCTTATATGCACAAACCGCCGCTGTTTTCGGTCGTGCAAAACTCAGCTCGGCATTTTTTCGTATTACGTTCTGTGAACCACTGAGGAAGGGCAACAGGCTATTTCCATACTGCTAGATTTTCTTAAAGTCTTTGACATGATGCCTAACTGCAAACCATTAACGAAGGTTTGGGCATACGAAATGGATTGCCAGATGTGTGAGCGGCTTGAAGACTTTTTAAGTAATAGAAACCAACGAGCTGAATTCGACAGTGCGTGTTCATCAATGACAAGGGTATCGTCAGAAGTGGCTCAGGTAAATGTGACATGACGGCTCCTATTCCCTATATTTGTACATCAGCGGTGTGAAGGGCGGGGTAAGGGGCAGTCTTCTGCTGTTTACTGTTGACGCCGTGTTGCACGGGAAGGGAAGGTTGTCGAGTGACTGCAGGAGAATGCCAAATGCCTTAGACAAATATATATATATATATATATATATATATATATATATATATATATATACTAAGATGGTATCTGTTCTTTTGGACATGTCCGATCTTAGTATATATATAGTTAAGGCCCGCCGGCCACTTGACCATCTTATTCTTCTGTGTGAATGCACAAACAGTGCATGGGGGCTTAATTATTTATAATGAATGCAAATACTTTTTAAATTTTAGTCGCTGTCTGTCCGGTTACGCAGTCTCGTAACCGGTTGGCCCTGACCAGTATTTGTACGCAATCTGACTGCATAGAACAACAAAGAATGAAAGAAAACTTCCGTTAACACAGTTAATTAATTAAGTCCCCAGCAACTATAAAACCTACGAAACAATAAAACACAAGTGTATCTGTTCTGTGTGTGGAAGTGTGATTCAAAGTACACATCTGGCACGGTTCTTCCTCAATAAGACCAGATATTTTAAACACCATTTATACTGAAGTAATTAAAAAAATCAGAAATACTATAATTGCACATAGAAACCAGAAATACAGTATAATACAAGAACACGAGCCAGATGCTTTGTTGACTGAACCTGTGACCAAGAGGCATTATTGTTTAAGACATTGAAATAATAAAAAAAAAGGAATTTTTTTTACCTTCATATATATTGACGAAAAGCACACTCTGATCATTACAGCATCCCCAATCCACCAATATCTGGTGTCTAGCCCATTAAAACAATATGACAACATCTGAACAAGCACTCTCCATGGAAACCTCTCAACAACGACTCACCACTGCTACATCTCAATAGCACTCTCCACCACGACTTCTCGAAAAGAACTGCCAGTGGAGGTGGCTGAATAATACTCTTTGGCGCAATCTCTGGCACTGTGGCTCAGTGTAGCCACCTTTCAACAGTGCCCGAACTCTTACGGGAATCGGCAACGCGCCGCGAGTAACGAGTATAATCGGCGGGGGCACTTCTAATGTAGTGCGGGACAATACGTTGAGAATGTGGGTATCGCGGGAGGCGTACCAGAGATAAATCCCTGCAGTCGCGCTATTCTCTGTGTCCTCGGTGGCTCAGATGGATAGAGCGTCTGCCATGTAAGCAGGAGATCCCGGGTTCGAGTCCCGGTCGAGGCACACATCTATCCCTGTTGACATATGTCAGCGCCTGTAAGCAGCTAAGGTTGTTCATTTCATTGTAATGCTTTAGACAAAATTAGTATTTGCTGTGATGAATGGTGGCTTGCTCTAAACGTAGAAACGTAAGTTGTTGAAGATGAGTGGGGAAACTATCAGGGGTAATATTCGAATACAGAATTAGTAGTGTGGTACTTGACCCAGCCACATCGATTAAATATGTAAACGTATCGTCGTAAGGCCCTATGAAATGAAGGAAGGCAGTAAGGCAGGTGAATGACCCGCCAGGGTAGATTCCTGGACTCGGGTAGGCGCACCGGCCCCAGATCGAATCCGCCCGGCCGATTAACGACGAGGGCCAGTGTGCTGGCCAGCCTGGATGTGCGTTTTAGGCGGTTTTCCACATCCCACCAGGTGAATACCGGGCTGGTCCCCACGTTCCTGCGGTTGTAGGCGCTTCAGTCTGGAACCGCGACACCGTTACAGTAGCAGGTTCGAATCCTGACTCGGGCATGGGTGTGTGTGATGTCCTTAGGTTAGTTAGGTTTAAGTAGTTCTAAGTTCTAGGGGACTGATGACCATAGATGTTAAGTCCCATAGTGCTCAGAGCTATTTGAACCATTTGAACCCACGTTCCGCCTCAATTGCACGCGTCGCAGACATTTGAAACACGTCCGCACTATTTCACGATTTACACTAGATGCAGACAGTTGGGGTACACTGATTCCGTCCTGGGGGGTATGGGTTGGCGGCAGGAAGGGCATCCGGCCATCCCTAACACTAACACTGCCAAATCCGTTGTAGCCACGCCGACCCTGCGATCGCTGCGGGACTATGGCGTAAGCGAAGAAAGAAAGAAAGTAAGGCAGGCGAATGGTCGACTTCAGTTTACTGGGAGAATTTTAGGAAAGTGTAGGCCATCAATGAAGGAAAATGCGTATGGAACACTATTGTAGCCTCCTTGAGGACTGCTCGAACATTTATGATCCCCACCAGATTGGATTACGGGAAGACATCAAAGCAACTCAGAGGCAGACTGCTAGATTTGTTACAGGTAGGTTCGATCGAAACTCGAGTGTTTCAGAGAAGCTTCGTGAACTGAAACGCTAATCCCTGGAGGAAAGATAACTTTCTGTTCGTTGAACATTATTGAGAACATTTATGGAACAGGCATTTGAAGCTGCTGCAGAACTATTCTACTGCCGCCAATGTATATTTCTGGAAAGGACGACCAACATAAGAGAAATTAGGACTCTTACGAAGACATAGAAATCGACGTTTTTCCCTCCCCTGTTTGCGAGTGGAGCAGGAAAGGAAATGACTAGTAGCAAAAGGTACAGACCGCCATGCACGAAGCAATGGCTGTCGGATTATCATTTCAATACTTTATCCGTGGTGTACTGAATAACTCGCCAGTGAAGACTGAATTCAAGGTTAGTTGTCTTTTAAACAAACCAACCGAGTTCGAAGTTCATTAATTGCCGCACATATACCTCCATTAATTAATATAAAACGTAATTTCCTGATCTGAAAGAAACTCAACTACATAATGTACTTTCTATTTAAAGCTCTTTAAACTGGTATGTCGGGTATAATACTAATGTTTATGAAAAGTGCAATGTTGTTGTTGTTGTGGTCTTCAGTCCTGAGACTGGTTTGATGCAGCTCTCCATGCTACTCTATCCTGTGCAAGCTTCTTCATCTCCCAGTACCTACTGCAACCTACATCCTTCTGAATCTGCTTAGTGTATTGATCTCTTGGTCTCCCTCTACGATTTTTACCCTCCACGCTGCCCTCCAATGCTAAATTTGTGATCCCTTGATGCCTCAAAACATGTCCTACCAACCGATCCCTTCTTCTAGTCAAGTTGTGCCACAAACTTCTCTTCTCCCCAATCCTATTCAATACCACCTCATTAGTTACGTGATCTACCCACCTTATCTTCAGCATTCTTCTGTAGCACCACATTTCGAAAGCTTCTATTCTCTTCTTGTCCAAACTGGAAATCGTCCATGTTTCATTTCCATACATGGCTACACTCCATACAAATACTTTCAGAAACGACTTCCTGACACTTAAATCTATACTCGATGTTAACAAATTTCTCTTCTTCAGAAACGATTTCCTTGCCATTGCCAGTCTACATTTTATATCCTCTCTACTTCGACCATCATCAGTTATTATACTCCCTAAATAGCAAAACTCCTTTACTACTTTAAGTGCCTCATTTCCTAATCTAATCCCCTCAGCATCACCCGATTTAATTGGACTACATTCCATTATCCTCGTTTTGTTTTTGTTGATGTTCATCTTATATCCTCCTTTCAAGACACTGTCCATTCCGTTCAACTGCTCTTCCAAGTCCTTTGCTGCCTCTGACAGAATTACAATGTCATCGGCGAACCTCAAAGTTTTTACTTCTTCTCCGTGGATTTTAATAACTACTCCCAATTGTCTTTTGTTTCCTTTACTGCTTGCTCAATATACAGATTGAATAACATCGGGGAGAGGCTACAACCCTGTCTTACTCCCTTCCCAACCACTGCCTCCCTTTCATGTCCCTCGACTCTTATAACTGCCATCTGGTTTTTGTATAAATTGTAAATAGCCTTTCGCTCCCTGTATTTTACCCCTGCCACCTTTAGAATTTTAAAGAGAGTATTCCAGTCAACATTGTCAAAATATTTCTCTATATCTACAAATGCTAGAAACGTAGGTTTGCCTTTCCTTGATCTTTCTTCTAAGATAAGGCGTAAGGTCAGTATTGCCTCACGTGTTCCAACATTTCTACGGAATCCAAACTGATCTTCCCCGAGGTCCGCTTCTACCAGTTTTTCCATTCGTCTGTAAAGAATTCGCGTTAGTATTTTGCAGCTGTGACTTATTAAACTGATAGTTCGGTAACTTTCACATCTGTCAACACCTGCTTTCTTTGGGATTGTAATTATTATATTCTTCTTGAAGTCTGAGGGTATTTCGCCTGTCTCATACATCTTGCTCACCAGATGGTAGAGTTTTGTCATGACTGGCTCTCCCAAGGCCATCAGTAGTTCTAATGGAATGTTGTCTACTCCCGGGGCTTTGTTTCGACTCAGGTCTTTCAGTGCTCTGTCAAACTCTTCACGCCCTTGTATAAACCCTCTATATACTCCTTCCACCTTTCTGCCTTTCCTTCCTTGCTTAGAACTGGGTTGCCATCTGAGCTCTTGATATTCATACTGTGGTGTCACCGCCAGACACCACACTTGCTAGGTGGTAGCTTTTAAATCGGCCGCGGTCCGGTAGTATACATCGTACCCGCGTGTCGCCACTGTCAGTGATCGCAGACCGAGCGCCACCACACGGCAGGTCTAGAGAGACGTACTAGCACTCTCCCCAGTTGGACAGCCGACTTTGCTAGCGATGCTACACTGACGAAGACTCTCTCATTTGCCGAGAAGATAGTTAGCATAGCCTTCAGCTAAGTCAATTGCTACGACCTAGCAAGGCGCCGTATTCAAATGATATTTATTATATGAAGCATGTATCATCAAGAGCGATGTTCTACAATTATGGATTAAAGTTAAGTATTCCAGAAGCTACGTACTTTTCTTTATAGCATTCATTACGTATCCTGTTTCATTCCTCACGCCAGCCTGCGTGAGTTTAAGCGCGTGCCTTTCGGCTTCCTCTCATTGTGTCTAGGCTGTCTTGTCTAGACACAACACATACAAGTGGTTCTCTTCTCTCTAAGGGTCTCTTTAATTTTCCTGTAGGCAGTATCTATCTTACCCCTAGTGAGACAAGCCTCTACATCCTTACATTTGTCCTCTAGCCATGCCTGCTTAGCCATTTTTCACTTCCTGTCAATCTCATTTTTGAGACGTTTGTATTCTTTTTTGCCTGCTTCATTTACTGCATTTTTATATTTTCTCCTTTCATCAATTAAATTCAATATTTCTTCTGTTACCCAAGGATTTCTATTTGCCCTCGTCTTTTTACCTACTTGATCCTCTGCTGCCTTCACTACTTCATCCCTCAGAGCTACCCATTCTTCTTCTACCGTATTTCTTTCCCCTATTCCTGTCAATTGTTCCCTTATGCTCTCCCTGAAACTCTGTACAACCTCTGGTTCTTTCAGTTTATCCAGGTCCCATCTCCTTAAATTCCCGCCTTTTTGCAGTTTCTTCAGTTTCAGTCTGCAGTTCATAACCAATAGATTGTGGTCAGAATCCACATCTGCCCCTGGAAATGTCTTACAATTTTAAACCTGGTTCCTAAATCTCTGTCTTACCATTATGTAATCTATCTGATACCTTTTAGTATCTCCAGGATTCTTCCAGGTATACAACCTTCTTTCATGATTCTTGAACCAAGTGTTAGCTATGATTAAGTTATGCTCTGTGCAAAATTCTTCAAGGCGGCTTCCTCTTTCATTTCTTCCCCCCAATCCATATTCACCTATGTTTCCTTCTCTCCCTTTTCCTACTGACGAATTCCAGTCACCCATGACTATTAAATTTTCGTCTCCCTTCACTACCTGAATAATTTCTTCTATCTCGTCATACATTTCATCAATTTCTTCATCATCTGCAGAGCTAGTTGGCATATAAACTTGTACTACTGTAGTAGGCATGGACTTTGTGTCTATCTTGGCCACAATAATGCGTTCACTATGCTGTTTGTAGTAGCTAACCCGCACTCCTATTTTTTTATTCATTATTAAACCTACTCCTGCATTATCCCTATTTGATTTTGTATTTATAACCCTGTAATCACCTGACCAAAAGTCTTGTTCCTCCTGCCACCGAACTTCACTAATTACCACTATATCTAACTTTAACCTATCCTTTTCCCTTTTTAAATTTTCTAACCTACCTGCCCGATTAAGGGATCTGACATTCCACGCTCCGATCCGTAGAATGCCAGTTTTCTTCCTCCTGATAACGACGTCCTCTTGAGTAGTCCCCGCCCGGAGATCCGAATGGGGGACTATTTTGCCTCCGGAATATTTTACCCAAGAGGACGCCATCATCATTTAATCATACAGTAATGCAGCATGTCCTCGGGAAAAATTACGGCTGTAGTTTCCCCTTGCTTTCAGCCGTTGGCAGTACCAGCACAGCAGGGCCGTTTTGGTTAATGTTACAAGGCCAGATCAGTCAATCATCCAGACTGTTGCCCCTGCAACTACTGAAAAGGCTGCTGCCCCTCTTCAGGAACCACATGTTTGTCTGTCCTCTCAACAGATACCCCTCCGTTGTGGTTGCACCTACGGTACGGCCATCTGTATCGCTGAGGCACGCAAGCCTCCCCACCAACGGCAAGGAAATACCATGAAGGAAACCTATGATTAGGACGAAATTTATTCCCCAGATGATGGACATAACAATAAAAAAATGATTAGAAATACAGAGAAGTGTACACAGTTTCAGTATGGTAATTTAGTAGAGTGTGAAGGTGGCACATAGTACAGTCGAAGCCTGTAGATATCGTGGTATGGAATCAAGAAAAGCCTGGATATGGGCTGGGAATACACTGCCATGAGGCTTGCAGGTACGTGAAAAAGCGTTGACATTAGTTACTGGTGCACTAGAATGAACATTTTGCCGATAGAGGACATCCCGGACAAGTTATATGAACGACATGTCAGGCGAATGTGCAGGCCAGGGAAACAATAGAACAGAGCTTGCACATTACCCTCCGCATGTGGCCGAGTATTTTCCTGTTGAAATGTGGCATATGGAGCTCCCTGCAGGAAGATAGTGACTCGAACTCTAAAACTTACCTGAACAGGAGGTTACTGTACAGATTGCCCTCAATCCGTAGGAGCCGGGTCGGGTTGTTGGGTTCTTTGGGGGAATAGACCAAACAGCGAGGTCATCGGTCTCATCGAATTAGGGAAGGATGGGGAAGGAAGTTGGCCGTGCCCTTTCAAAGGAACAATCCCGGCATTTGTCTGGAGAGATTTAGGGAAATCACGGAAAACCTAAATCAGGATGGCCGGACGCGGGATTGAACCGTCGTCCTCCCGAATGCGAGTCCAGTGTGCTAACCACTGCACCACCTCGCTCGTTAGGAGCCAGGATCGCGTGTTGTAAGTCCATGGAGGCCCAGAACATTACATTAGCGTTTGTCCGCTGTGCTATTCAACAATGTAGTGTGAACTAATGCGTTATTTATTGTGAGCAACGTTGCGTTATATATCATACCTGGGGAGAGTACTGCAGCCATCTGTCGCCCATGCACAAAATAAAACGGGGTTCGCAGCGTAAGTTGCCATTGTACCGTATTTCCACTACCAGTTTTGTGATGGTTGCTTCAATAAAAGTATCAAAAAATATAATATCAATGCAAGTTAGATTACAGTCTTTAACTTCCCTAATGAAAGGAAAGAAATAAAGGAACGAAAAATTATTAGGATGCTTAGCTGTACTTATTATCTGTTGATAGCCACTCTTTTTGCATTTTATTGTCAAATTGAAACCCATGTTTAGTAGGATGGGCACTTTCACGAATAAAGATACGGAAGTGGGAATGTAGACACTCCACTTTGTAGCTGGAGAGGGGAACATGCTTCATGGAAGGCAAAATAATGTCTATACACTGAAGTGCGAAAGAAACTTGTATAGGCGTGCGTATTCAAATACAGATATGTAAACAAGCAGAATATGGCTCTGCGGTCGGCAACGCCTATATAAGATAACAAGAGTCTGGCGCAATTGTTGGAGAGGTTACGGTTGCTACAATGGCAGGTTACGAAGATTTAAATGAGTTTCAACGTGGTGTTATAGTCGGTGCAGAAGCGATGGGACACAGCATCTGCAAGGTATCGATGACGTGGGGATTTTCCCGTACGAACATTTCACGAGTCGGAATATCAGAAATCCGGTAAAACATCGATTCTCCGATATTCCTGCGGCCAGAAAAAGATCCTGTAAGAACGGGACCAACGATGACTGAAGAGAATCGTTCAACTTGACAAAAGTGCAACCCTTCCGGAAATTGCTGCAGACGTCCATGCTGGGTCATCAACAAATGTCACCGTGCGAACCATTCAACGAAACATCTTCGGTATGGGCTTTCGGAGCCGAAGGCCCGCTTGTGTACACCTGACTGCTTTACTCCTCGCCTGGGCCCATCTACACTGACTTGGACTTCGGATGACCGGAAACATGATTCCTGGTCGGACGAGTCTCATTTCAAACTGTATCGAGACCAAGTTCGTCTAGTCGCCTTGATCTCTATGATGTATTAACATTTCTTGTATAATGTCTGTAAAGTATCTTCCGTAAATATTACATTGTATTTGAATTAATAGGTGCTTTGGTTTCACTTCGTTTTCTCATTATCTATAAGAAAAATAAGTAAGGATTTGTATATTTTCCTGGACTGCGCGATTCTAAATGTGAATAAGGCATAGTTAATGACCTTAATTTTTTCCTGTTACAACATATTAAAACAACAAAACAAATCTGTTAGACTGAACCCGTAACTTGACGGTAGGAACGTTAACCGGGCAGACAGGCGAGAAATAAAATGTAGCTTGCATGCAATGTCTCCAGAGGACGTTCATAGGTGGCAATCAAAGCAGTTATGTGGCTGACGGCATATTTAATGTTTACAAAAAAGATATAAGAGCGGTTGAGTCACTATAACGAAAGCAATCACTTACAATTAATCAGAACACAGTCGCCCATAAGGGAACCTTTAAACTACTGCAAGCAGGTGAAGTAGCAACCAATCAGTAATTACTAAATAAAACCGTAAGCTAACCATCAAAGATGGGCGTCATCCCAATAACTAGGGATAAAATAAATTCTTAAAACAGCAAGATCCGACTCGACTTAAAATTATAATGCCTAGAAAGGAAACTTTAGAGGCAATTTAATTAAACGGAAATAGAATCTATCAGAAGAACATAACCTAGCTGATGTAAAAATTATGAGGACTGGCATCACTGACTCCTAATGGTCTTGGTTCCTACTAATGAGCTCATCGTTCAACAATTGTTCGTCGACCATCCACGTATGGTTGAGGATTCCAGGCTCTTCCCGTAAATCAAGCCTTTTGTCTTTCCGAAACCAATTTAAGATGCAGAGACCATCGAGCGTGACTGACTGGTATCTTGCGTTCTTCGGGTCCACAGGAAGTGTGGAGTGCAGCTTTACTTGGCCTTTTTTGGTTGACAAATGCTCCCTAAATGTTGTTCTAAACATTCTTGCAGTCTGACCAATATAGATTTTATGGCACATTGCATTCAAATTCGTAAAGCCCAGAAGATGCACACCGATCGTTAGATGGCCGCTGTTATGCACATAAGAGTTCTGAACTTTATTTTGCAGACGTCGTAATTTTTGAGTAGCTTTGATAACTGATATGTTGATTTCCCTACAAACAGAAGTTTTCTATATCTCTGTGATGCTGACAAGATTCGATTGCGTACTGTTCTTTTTCCTCGATAATTTGCTCTTCTGTCGTCTATATCCTATATGGGGATTATAACGATTACTAGTTAAAATAGACTTCAAGTTAATAAGCTCTCCGTTTATAGAAATTAAGGCATGTCTCGTTCATTTTGATTAATTAGTTAGGGGGTCCCGTGATTACATAACATTATTTTAGTTGTTTTTTTACTAGGCCTCGGCGGATCCATTTGATTCGACGTGTGAGTCAGTCTAACACAGAGCCGCTTTATTGTTTTTAATATGTTGCAAAAGGAAGATTTTAATGTCAGTAACAGTGACTTATTCACAACTAGAATCGTGAAAGCTAGAACCATACCAAGATTTTTCCTAATTTGTTTCAAATCAAATGGCTCTAAGCATTATGGGAGTTTGAGGTTATCAGTCCCCTAGAATTAAAATTACATAAACCTAACTAACCTAAGGACATCACACACATCCATGCCCGTGGCAGGATTCGAACCTGCGACCGTAGCAGCAGCGCGGTTCCGGACTGAAGTGCCTAGAACTCCTCGGACACAACGGCCGGCCCTTATTTGTTCTTCCCATAGATAATCTAAAGATGTCCCACGAAGGCGAAACCCTATGTTAATAAAAGAATAAGGAGCAACCAAGACTGTTTTTAATTCAGATATTCTACATACAGCTGCTGTACCAGACGACCTAATGGAGTGAAGAAATTTTATTTGTTACACTGTATCTCCGTATTCTATGTCACTGCTTGGAACTTCACCACTGACAACTCGCCTCCTGTCTGAGCTAATCTCTTCCAGCGGGCTGAGTTTCTCTCATCTGGCCTACCACCCCACTCCCCGGCTGGGGTTAGCTAAGCAACCCGTCAGAATACTCAGTGCTACCAGAATTTATCCGACCTAATATAATGTCGCAATTACACCTGCATTATGGAGTTTCTAATTGTAGGGGTCTATTCATTAGTAAGATTATCTTATTTTAAGAATAGGTCCCTGGTTAATATTAGTAATTTTAAGTACTGCAGAACACTAAGGATATCTTGAGAACTGTGCTCACTAAAATGTTTTCTCAGAAACGTACACGTATATATCTGAGTGGTGTCTATTGTGATGACGTACCTAATACATATATGTAAACGTGAAACGTAGGAAGGGGAAGAAAGAGGGAAAGGATGGGTGGGAAATCGTGACAGTTAGCCGCAGAGGGTACTGTGATAATGCAGTTGCGAAAGTGGAAAATCTGTGCCGGACCGGGACTCGAACCCTGATTTACCGCTCCTCATAAGTGGTTCCCTTAACTGCTTCGGACATCCGGAATCGGTCCCTGACGACACAACTTTGCAAATTATCGCACGCTGCACTGCAGCGTCCATCGCCCATTACACTCACTACTCGCAAATCTAGATTCCCTTAGGAGTTCGGACGATATTTGAGTATTCGCACTAAAACTGTCTTTTCCGTCAGACATGTTCGAGTCCCGGTGCGATACGAATTTTTAACTTTCGCCATTCCGTTACCACAGTGCCCTCTGCGGCTAGCAGTCACCGTTCTTACATTTCTTGTTCACATTTATGCACCAGCCGCGTCATCACGAGTGATGTCTCTTCTGTAGGATATGCATGGCAGAACGGACACAGCTCGGATATTTACATTCCTGAAAAAAGAGGAGGACGGCTTCTCGGCGCTTGTTCTAGAAATACGTGTTCTCCGAGGTTAACCTCATGGTCAGTTAATATCTGGCTGTTTCTCGATCGTTTTTTCAAATTACTGTTTTATCTAAATTTCTTGCGCATGAATATGGACAAAGAGTGTACAGTCTCTTTTTAAGAACTGGCTCAATTTACGTCATAAAAGATTTATTTCCGAGTCTAAGGTTCCCTGAAGTGAATTACGTCGATAGCGTTAATGTACTTCGACAATTGTCTGGATAACTGAATTAGTCTTCTCGCTCCTGCATAACCTATTTTTGCCTCCAGTAATCACGAACACATTTACGCGGCCGTAGCGTCGATCGTGTACGGCTTCCGCAAAGAAAAACGCTAAACGGAATGTTTGTTGTCTCCACATTGCTGTTTTACGTCAGTACAGCTCTACCGAGCAGACAATCAAGTATTTGATTTTCCGACATATTTTACATCACTGATAAAGCTTCGCATCGAATGAAGTGATTCCGGCGACAAATAATATATCTAAATAAAACCTGTGAAATAAATATAGAGATAAGACTCAGAAACACTGAAATATGACAAGTTTAAGAATTTATACAAAATGTTGTTATTTAATAGCTGTCAAATGCATACAGTCCGCCAATAGATGACATAAATGTGTACGAACACAGACTAAGCATGAAATGAACGCCACAAAAATATACATTCACATGAGCAACAGAAAAACTAAGAAAACACGTATATATATTGTATCAGGCAGTGATGAAGTGCAACTGAAATCACGCATAGCAGCTTACTGTTCCAGAAAGTGGGACAAACAAAAATTCAATAAATAATTTTGCAACATCTTGCGAAAGAAAAGCTTTCCATCCTCATGCTGGGAGTCACTCAATAATACCAAATTAAGGGAACAATTCTCACGGTGGGGACTGATACGGAATGATAATGCTCAGCGTTTGCCACGAATAACTCTGAACAGACACGTGAAGTGATCACATTTTATCTTAGCAGGGAATATCATACGTTATCCACATTTGATGATACTTCAACAATTATAATGACTGCCATCGTCCTTAAAAATATTGTACACTTCGTGATCAACCGTCATTGAACATTCAACGTTTCAAAATAAAACCATATTGAGGTAGAGTTACACAGGAAAATACGGAGTAGTGATATTATACGGAGTAAAGAAATTGCCACTGGATGCGTACTGCCGGAAATGTACAGAAAGTATAACTCAGGTTATGGCTACTGAACATGCGTGATAATTTAGTGCGAAAATACGAAACAGTAGCCCCTTAACTTTCACCTTCAATCTTCCGGATGCTAAGTAATGAGACTTCTTCGTGGAAACTCTCATTGCTATGAATTTTTCTTTACGTTCCTCGAAAGTGAATATTTGTAGCACGATACAAGTTTCTACATTACTATGAATCTTAAATAATGAAAAAGTGAGAAAAGTTTCACGCTAATATAAATTATTTTTAATTCTAAAAAACGTAAACGTTGCAAGAACGAAATCGTTTTCTATCCTGAGCAGAAAGGTGAAGCAGCAAGAGTACATTGTCAAATAACAGTGCACCTTCATACATACACACATCACCTGCGTGAATATAAATTATTAAGGATACGACTCTGTATGACATATAAAAAGAATACCTGAGTTCATTAGTGCTGTCAGTGTTTTGTATTGTTAGCAGGCATGATGCGCATGGTTCAAATGGTTCAAATGGCTCTGAGCACTATGGGAATTAACATCTATGGTCATCAGTCACCTAGAACTACTTAAACCTAACTAACCTAAGGACATCACACAACACCCAGCCATCACGAGGCAGAGAAAATCCCTGACCCCGCCGGGAATCGAACCCAGGAACCCGGGTGATGCGCATATACGGGGCATCAACGGACTCTCATGACGAATGATCGGTATGAAGGGTAGGGAGGTGTCTATGTACCACTGTGAGACAGCTTTATCAACCACTGACAGAATTCGCAGTGGAACTCATTGTGAAGCTCCTTTTGGCTGGGTGATCGATTCCAGATGTATGGGTTATCTGGATGTCACAGCGCCCAGATGTTGGAAAGCATGGCAATTTGGGCCGGCCGCTGTGACCGAGCCGTTCTTGGCGCTTCAGTCCGGATCCACGAGGCTGCTACGGTCGCAGGTTCAAATTCTGCCGTGGGCATGGATGTATGTGATGTCCTTAGGTTAGTTAGGCTTAAGTAGTTCTAAGTCTTGGGGGCTGATGACCTCAGATGTCAAGTCCCTTAGTGCTTAGAGCCATTTGAACCATGCAATTTGGGGGCAGGCATTCCCATAGTCAGCGTTCTAGTCGACCATGCCTGACCCCTTCAATGGAAAATGTCTGTATTGAAACCCATATGGAGACTGTGGTTGACACCATAACACTAGCGGCTGCATTTGGAGTAATGCTGTGACCGGTAAACATGGACTGCTGATGAATAGCGACATAATGTGTTCAGCAATGCATCACGGTTCTCTGCGACACCAAATGAGCACCATCGGGAGCATGGTGACGACCTGGGGGGAGATCCCATTCTTCCATTGTTTTGGAGAGGTACAGCAGCATTACTCATCGTTCGGTATCCATTGGGCACGGCTTAGGTCACAACTGGTAGTGACTGAGGGAACCCTGATGTTACAACAGTGCATCAAGGACATACTGCCTCCTCATGTTGAAACGTTCCCTTTCGACAATTATACACGACTGTCCTTAAACTGACACACAATATTTTGTTAGCGCAACGCAATCTGACTTTCAAAATTCCCTACAAAAGAATGGCCCTGACTAACATTAAACTATACCTTTCACAAATCACTTACCTCACAAAAATCTTCGCTGCTCAAGCTACTGCAATACAGCGAGCGCCACTACTGCCAGCTAAATAAAAGATTCAAGCTACTGAAGGCACTAACTACTGATAGGGATAGTTAGCAAATGAAAGATATTAATAGAGAACACACAATGTATTTACCTTAATATCATCACAAGTCATAATATATATATCAGTTCATGACAAATTACAAACCTCCGCCATCTCTCTCCCCACATCCACCACTGCTGGCGGCTCACCTCCAACTGCGCAACGCTACGCGCTGTTCACATCCAGCTGCCGCTGCCCAACACTACAATGGCAGACAACAATGCAAACTAGCCACAGACTGCACACAGCACAGCCAGTGATTTTCATATTGAGCGCTACGTAACGTTGCCAATAAGAAAACATAAACAGCCTACTTACATAGAGAAAACATAAACAGCCTACTTACATAGCCCCCATGCTCCCCACAAAAAATTTTACAAATTTTTTTTGGGCAGTGGCCAATAATGATTTGATAAAATTTTTCATAATTACAATAACAAAGAAATCAAATGCACACACTTATTGATATTATGTTGGTCAAAAGCTCAAATTTTCTCACAGTCCATAAAGACAGTCCTGATCATTCATTACGGTAAAATATAGTGTTTTTCTCAAAGTCTGAGCAGTAGAAGAAAATGCACACGGAAGTAGTGGATTTCCATGCAGTCTTGAAGAAGTAGTGTTGTCCTTCCAACGGAAAGACAGTGCTGACTCTTGACATGCATACAGGTATTGGGTCACAACAGAGCAAACCCACTGCAGAGTCAGTCGAAGTTTTGATGAATATTGGTAGGTAGGTCATCACAGAGCAGACCCACCGTAGTCCTGGTAGAGATTACGATATTAGTGGGCCACCAGAGGTGCAGACCCACTGTAGTCCTTGTAGAGATAATGGTATTGGTGGGCCACCAGAGGTGCAGACCCACTGTAGTCCTTGTAGAGATAATGGTATTGGTGGGCCACCAGAGGTGCAGACCCACTGTAGTCCTTGTAGAGATGGCCAGCAGCCATCTGTTGCGATTGTGCAGGTGCACATTCACCATTGAAGAGTCTTGCGGAGAATATAGCAAGTCCATAAACCACCACTTGTGCACTCACAAAAATTTTGGAATTGTCCTTAGATCCAGCAATGCTGTTATCCAGTCCCTTGCTGAATCATTAACACACGTGCAAACACTATCAGTCCCTACTTCTCACATATTGTCCATGTACTATGACCAACAGAAACGTGTGCAGTGAAATGTTACTTAATTTGAAGAACTGGTAACAATTACAATTTTATAACATGAGAATACAATAACAAAGGTACAAAATACATCATTAAAGAACATAACAATACAGATAACATTTGTAGTACAGGCTTTACAAAAGAATCGAACTAACATATACATCAGTGGAATTATGACATGAGTACATACATAAAAGATCAGAATAACTTGCGAAACATCAACTTCACACATGAGCATTTAAACAGAATGAATAATGTCTAACATCTTTACAAAGTAAATAACATATTATTAATGCCAATTATATTTGAGGATAACAGTATTCCTCATCATAGTGAATGTAGCTTAATATTAAAAGAAGAAAAAATTCTATGAAACTACACAGACACAGGAAGAAGACAAATACTCAAGGGTACACAAACATATAGTGGGATAACACCAATAGGAAAGGACACGGTTCGTTTTCAGTGTAACATTTGGTACTGCAGTCCACCCCAAAACTTCATATATCTTTCCTCTTATTTCATCCTTTGTTTCCACCAAAAAAATTCTATCTAAGCATGCTTTCTGTATTTATATGTTCACACATTTCTTACCTCATTTTTATTTTCCATTATCTTACCTCATCATTTATTTCCAAGAAAATCCTACCTAAAATACTTTTCTTTTTTTTTTTTTTTTTTTTTTTTTTTGGCCAAACCATTTTCTTATAGCATCTAAATGCATTTCTTCCAATTCATCATAGTTAGTTTCTTATATAGTCTACCCCTCTTAAGCTAACTTAAATCTACTGAGCTCAGATGCTAAACTAAGGGACGAGGCAATGCAGCAGCACAAAACATGTAACACAAACAGCAATGACCAAAAAAATGCAGAGTGCAAAGCAAGCAGCAGTAAATGTAATAACTTATATCTAAACATGACAAACGCACAAGCAGAAAAAATAGTACACTAAAGACAACAACACAGATAAGGGAAATGTATATTCACATCTTAATATCTATGTAATTAAAGTGGTGCACCACAAGAAGTTATTCTACCAAAAAGTTACCAATTACTTGAAAAGAAAATTATGAATGCAGTTACTAGTTCCTTCTTATTGTTCTTTCCTTTCCAAGTGCTCCTTTTTTAAAGAATGTGGATCATAAAATAATTATTTAATAGATCTGTTGACAGAAAGTGTTCACATTAGCAAATGCATTTCATTTTATAAAAGCAATGCTGCAACACAGCTGGAAACCAGATATCAAATGAAATAAGCAACTATGAAAAGCAAAGCATAAAAATATCATTCAGTAGTCATGTGACATTTCATAAGTTAGTAGAAATTCTCTCAACTCTCATAGAAAGACGCTTGTCATAATCAGGTGTGCAGATGTAAAAATATTTCTTGTCATTTTAGTAGGCATTTCAGTAAATATCGTAAATTACGAGCTCCACAGTATGCTTTCAACAAGGAAATGTCCTTAGCGCAGACAATGGCCTTCCCTTTCTTTTTTTTTCTACCTGTGCTACTGATGAGGCACTCACTAATGACTTGTTCTCCTGGCGTCTGACACAGCTGGGTGCCCGTGACGCATTACGTGCAGGTGGTCACTTAACTTTCGTACGGAAATATTTACGACAGCAGTTTCTGCTACCGTGGCAGTCTCATATAAAAATATTTCACAGGTCAAGAATTAGCTTTGCAAATCTGTAGAAACAAAATGCTATTGATATAACAGTGTCCAAAAAATTTTCGTCTGCATTGTAATACATTCATGCATATACACACACATTTCATAACTCTTAAAGTACGATTCTTGGTTTCCAACAATCTTTTCATAAATCAGAGTCCCTAACCCCTACTCCTTATTCCTTACCTTATTACACATATACATATTCATATTCATCAACACGTCTTCAATATTTCATCATAATAGCTACATAGCATAATCAGATTCCTCATATAGCATCAGCTTATTTATCATAAACATACCTCAACAGCATAGTACACATTGTCGTAATAATAACATCATAACACTTCAGTCAAATCTCAAAATCGTCGTAACTTCCTCCAATAATTTCAAAACGTAAAAAAAAATTCTCTGCTCATTTCAATAGTGTCATCTACCTCAAACCTACTTTAGAAATCATGAATCCATACCAAATACATCATTCAAAGCTCTCATAGTATCACAATGGTTCCGAAAAAATATGAACAGTTTACAATGCACAGACAAAATACAGTTTCATAAGTGTGAAGTTATCCAACTGCGTAATTACGTAAACATCTGTCACTGATATAGTAAAAATAAATGTTTGTCTCTCTCAGTTAAATGATCAGATAGCTGTGTAATTTGTGTGTTAGAGAAATATGGTACCGATGTGTAAAGTTGTATAAGCAAATACCATATTAGCTAGGGCTCCTTGTGCTTGCCAAACACATGGTACATAAAGTAAGCATGTACCCCCCTGAGGATTAATGTAATTATACCCTCAGGTGTTACAGATTACACCAATGGAATGAAATATATCACGGAAAACTTTCTTTGTAATGCAAAAATCTTTAAAAATAAATGTTTTAAGTATAAAATTGATCACTCAAATACGTGTACTGTAGCGCTAAATGTGCGTCTTGCTGTAAGATATTCTGTGGAAGTGTCGTAGTTATCGTCCTCTGTAAGCTAAGTTCTGCAGAAGACAATGTACTTACCTCATGATAAACGAAAGTGAAATGCTTTGCGTATAGATATCTTAGTTATTACGCTTATTGGCGTGATGAAGAAAGTACTGTACAGTAACGTAATGTTGTGCCACGAAAAAGGGTGTCTCATTGTTGCTATACCACAAAAGTTACTACTAAAACATGTTTTTCTTTCCAGAAGAATTAATGTTGCATTAAAATCTCATTAGCAGTACTGGTAAATGTTCTAAGTATGTGAGCCTTATAGTCGTTACGTAATCGTACAACTAACAAGCATGAATGTACACACACAATAACACTGTGACGTCTGTTCACTACAACAATGCATTCGTCATTTCTGTTTAAATAAGTTCTCTTGGTTCTTGATTGGATATTTAACTTCAAACATTGTTGTATGTTAACAGATTCTAAGTCTGACAAAGCATATTAGTAATGTGAAGCGAAAAATTTTATGACAAAGACTAAGTTAAAAAGCAGATTATCTTTCAATAAACGGTTTTACATGTGAAATGTGGTGTAAACCTTTACTCTTCCTAGTACTCACAGTTTGGCTGGAATACAATAATCATGCAGTATACGTCGGTAAAGAATACTGGAATTTGTCTCAAGGTTAGCGTCTATGTTATTTTTTCCTGAGCCACCGGCCGCACGCGGCTGCCTGCGGTGCGAGTCATTGTCTGTCCCTTTGTTGGCGCGCGTCGTTATTGGGATTTGGAGACCTAACTTCTACAAATTCGCCTTGCCGAGAGGGCCCTGCTCTGTTTGAATCCCGCCAGTTCTGATGCAATTGACGTCTGTCGTTATGATCATATCGTCTGTCGTCATTTCGGTAGAATCCGTAGTTTCTTCCTTGTCGGTCACGTGGTGGAGAATTTCTCCCTGAATCGTAACTCCGCGCTGAACTGATGCGTCTGAAGTTATTCTGTCTCCCCTGGTAATAATTGTTTTGGTTCCCATATTGTCTGTTTCTGTGGTTATCTCTGTCATATTCATTACTACGGAAATGCGATCTTTCTCTGTAACTATTATTACTCTGCCAGTGGTTGTCATATGGGTGGTGTCTGTTTTGGTCACGATTTGCGTTGTAAGAATAGCCTTGTCGCGTCCAGTTATTATTTCTTTCATCGCGGAATTGCGACTGATGTGATCTGTAATTGTTGTGCTCCTGTGTTCCGCGATTGTCAGTGTCACTTTCCAGTTCTTGTAACAGTCCCTGAAAAGCTTCAATGTCGTCTTTGCAACGTCCTGCCAAAATAATATGTCGTAAATGTTCAGGCAGTTTGATTAAGCATATGCGGATGAGTTCTGAGGGGCTGTATGGGTTTGTCAGGCACTGATTCTTGTGCAACATGTCTTCAAAATATTTGACAAGACTGGAAAATTCAGATTGTTCGAAATGTTTCATCATTATGATGCCATGTTTTACACGGTCTTGTGTGGCTTGAGACCAATATGCTGAGAGGAAGGCATGGTAAAACTCTCCTTCACTGTGGCAATCGTGAATGACCGATCGCATTCTTACAGCTGGTTCATTCTCTAAATAGCCACACATAAATTCTAATCTGTGTTCTAACGACCAGTTGGGAGGAAAACAATGAGAGAATTGATGGAGCCATGCTTGTGGATGAATGTCGTTGCCAGAATTCTTAAATGTTTTGAATTTACGTGTAGTAATGAACAGCTTATAGTCAAAATCGTCATGTCGGCGAGTCGCATATCGGTCATTGTTAGGTCGTGTCGGCCGTTCCATATCAAAATTCGGTGCACATTGCCAATTTCTTTCATTACTTCCGAAATGCCCTGTGTTATTATTTTGCAGCTTTTCCGTGTTTCTATGTCCCTCTTCCCTTATTGGGGCGCGAGTGTCCTCTGAAATACGTAATTCTTGTATTACCTGTGTTAGCTGATCTTGTACTTCCCGGATTTCTCTTTGGTGTTGCTTACCAATTTGATTCAGATTTTGTTTCAGTTTCCTAGTTTGTTCGCTCTCTTCTGTGTTATTAAAGACTACCGGTTTTGTGTCATTCAGATTATCATCTACCTTCGTGGATAAATTATTTAGCTGATCCGAAAGTTCAACTACTTTCTCTGATAATGAACACATTTCCTCAGTGTGTTTTTCTGAACCAAGCTTCAGAGTGTCCATTTGTGTTGAAATCGAATCTGCTGTGTCCTTTAAGTTTTCTTGAGTTTTTGCAAGTTGCGTAACCGAATCGGTAGATGCAACTGAGTCAATTTTAGCCCACAAGGTCTCATCATTTTCATGAACAATGGTTTGCAGTTCTTTTATGGCTGCTTCGTGATTCTGTAATGCATTTTCATGCCGCGAAAAAATAGGTTGAAAATGCTCACAAATTTGTGTTTTTACGTCATTACACACTTTCTGACATTTCGATTCAATGTTATGTAACTCAGTGGTTAAATCTTCACGTGTTTGTTCAAGTGTAGTGTCTAACTTTTGAAGATTTTGTTCCATTGTGTCTAACTTTTGAAGCTTTTGCTGTGTTTGTCTCTGATTTTGTTCCATTGTGTGTAACTGTTGCTGTGTTTGTCTCTGGTGTTGTTCCATTGTGTCTAACTTTTCAAGCTTTTGTCCCATTTGTTGCATTAATTGTAATAATAATGCACTGGTGTCTGAAACATGTTCCTCAGTGCTTTTCGGCAGTGAAGTTGCACCGGCAACATTCACATTTTGACAAGCGGAAAATGTGTCTTGACTCATTTGAGAAAACGGTGAGAACCCAAAACCTGAGTCTGCAGTATTTGCAATATTGTGTTCTGTCATTTCGGCTTCCTGAGGCGAGCTATTGCCGACCGATCGATCGATAATGCTTCCCTCTTCACTAATTGTTTCACTGTCCACGCCATTGTTTGCCGCCCGCTCCATTTCCCTATGCACAATTACCAAATTACTACTTTGAACATCAGTTAATTCATTACTCGGTGGCGCTAACACACTGCTTTCATTTTCACTGTCATTTCTCAGTTTACTTTGGAGCCTAGTATTACGTTTTTCACACGCCATTATTGTCACAGTATTTCACACGACAACACAGAAAAACACAATTTGAAGAGCAAAAATAAGAGAACACATTAACATAACACTCAAAATAATATCTAGTTAATTACAGCTGCGAAATACTTGGTGCAAATCTATATGCATGCCACAACTGTTTTACTGTACAACAATGAAAGGCTACAACTACAAAGGAGATTCTCTCTACAATTACGCGCTAGCAATAAACAAAAGCTACACTAAATACACAAACTACAAGAAAAAATCAGAAGATTCCAGTGAGGTATCCTGGCAGGGTCGACATATGAAACGTCCCCTTTCGACAATTATACACGACTGTCCTTAAACTGACACACAATATTTTGTTAGCGCAACGCAATCTGACTTTCAAAATTCCCTACAAAAGAATGGCCCTGACTAACATTAAACTATACCTTTCACAAATCACTTACCTCACAAAAATCTTCGCTGCTCAAGCTACTGCAATACAGCGAGCGCCACTACTGCCAGCTAAATAAAAGATTCAAGCTACTGAAGGCACTAACTACTGATAGGGATAGTTAGCAAATGAAAGATATTAATAGAGAACAAACAATGTATTTACCTTAATATCATCACAAGTCATAATATATATATCAGTTCATGACAAATTACAAACCTCCGCCATCTCTCTCCCCACATCCACCACTGCTGGCGGCTCACCTCCAACTGCGCAACGCTACGCGCTGTTCACATCCAGCTGCCGCTGCCCAACACTACAATGGCAGACAACAATGCAAACTAGCCACAGACTGCACACAGCACAGCCAGTGATTTTCATATTGAGCGCTACGTAACGTTGCCAATAAGAAAACATAAACAGCCTACTTACATAGAGAAAACATAAACAGCCTACTTACAATGTGTTACGTTACATGCGACAGTATCCTGACGCCAATTTTTATCAGGACAATACTTATCCACACCTGACACATGGCTCTTCGAACTGCCTGCATAATGCTGAAGTACCCTTCTGCATCAGCTCGGAGGTCAACTCTATCCCAGCATCGGAATGCAGAATATCAATGACGTGTTACGAGGTGCATTCAAGTTCTAAGGCCTCCGATTTTTTTTCTCCGGACTGGAAACAGATAGAAACATGCGCATTGTTTTAAAATGAGGTCGCGTTCATTGTCAATACATCCCAGAGATGGCAGCACCGTACGGCAGATGGAATTTTACCGCCAGTGGCGAGAATGAGAACTGTTTTAAATACTTAAAATGGCGACGTTTTCCTTACTTGAACAGCGTACAATCATTTGTTTTCTGAATTTGCGTGGTATGAAACCTATTGAAATTCATCGACAGTTGAAGGAGACATGTGGTGATGGAGTTATGGATGTGTCGAAAGTGCGTTCGTGGGTGCGACAGTTTAATGAAGCAGAACATTGTGTGACAACAAACCGAAACATCCTCGGGCTCGCACAAGCCGGTCTCACGACACGATCGAGAAAGTGGAGATAATTGTTTTGGGGGATCGCCGAATGACTGTTGAACAGATCGCCTCCAGAGTTGGCATTTCTGTGGGTTCTGTGCACACAATCCTGCATGACGACCTGAAAATGCGAAAAGTGTCATCCAGGTTGGTGCCACGAATGCTGACGGACGACCACATGGCTGCCCGTGTGGCATGTTGCCAAGCAATGTTGACGCACAACGACAGCATGAATGGGACTTTCTTTTCGTCGGTTGTGACGATGGGTGAGACGTGGATGCCATTTTTCAATCCAGAAACAAAGCGCCAGTCAGCTCAATGGAAGCACACAGATTCACCGCCACCAAAAAAATTTCGGGTAACCGCCAATGCTGAAAAAATTATGGTGTCTATGTTCTGGGACAGCGAGGGCGTAATCCTTACCCATTGCGTTTCAAAGGGCACTACAGTAACAGGTGCATCCTACGAAAATGTTTTGAAGAACGAATTCCTTCCTGCACTGCAACAAAAACGTCCGGGAAGGGCTGCGCGTGTGCTGCTTCACCAAGACAACGCACCCGCACATCGAGCTAACGTTACGCAACAGTTTCTTCGTGATAACAACTCTGAAGTGATTCCTCATGCTCCCTTCTCACCTGACCTGGCTCCTAGTGACTTTTGGCTTTTTCCAACAATGAAAGACACTCTCCGTGGCCGCACATTCACCAGCCGTGCTGCTATTGCCTCAGCGATTTTCCAGTGGTCAAAACAGACTCCTAAAGAAGCCTTCGCCGCTGCCATGGAATCATGGCGTCAGCGTTGTGAAAAATGTGTACGTCTGCAGGGCGATTACGTCGAGAAGTAACGCCAGTTTCATCGATTTCGGGTGAGTAGTTAATTAGAAAAAAAATCGGAGGCCTTTGAACTTGAATGCACCTCGTACTATAACTAGTCTCAGTTGAGGATGTTACGGCCTTATGGCACCCTTCCGAACGGAGTCAGTGTATACATCCGGTTCAGAGGGGTTTCACATCATGCTAATATATGTGGGCTCTTACTTCCACTTTCTGTCTGAATTTGACTCGGTATTGTAATCACTGAAATAACATCACTTCACTCTTCACCCGTGATGTTTCATTTCTCTCCCTCGTCCCCTTCTGGCTCTCTGATTAGTTTTCCAGGCAGAGTACTCACTGTCATGAGAGTGGAGTGGTGACCTTCGATATTTTAAGAAGGCGTTGCAAGAACGGCATCATTTCCAAGAACAGAGTGGCGAGACTGTTAACTCAGTAACGTAATAATGTAACAGGCAGGTGGTAATTCGTACGGTTCTCAATTTTTCATTTAAGTCCTCGAATATAAATGATTCTCACGCAACTGAAATTTCCATTCTTCTATTGAAAAAGCACGTCTTTCGCTTAAATAGCAATTTGCGACAAGAAGAGGTGAACAGTGACTAAAAGTGAAGTGTCAGAAACAAGTAGCCCGCATATTTCTTACGTGTAAACAAAAATGTCGACATAAAGAAGAGCATGTTTTTTTCAAATTAGTCAGTGACGAGTGGCAGTGGGGAGGGAGGGAGTTATTCGTTGAACTTTCCATTTCTGCGAATGTGTTTTGCAGTCCACTAGCGGTTCTGGGAAATAAAAGCGAAAGTGCTGAGCGTCATACGTAAAATAATAATTATCTGACATAAAAGTTCATCTCTCTCACAGTTACAAGTTTAACCGATAGTACGCTAAACATAGAAACGGATTAAAAAAAAAAGTGTCCGACATTCTGCCATCTACTGTGTAGTCCCACTGATGTTTTTCACATCATGTTATGTCGACAGTCGAAAGAAATGTTACTGTGTACGGAATAGACGTCAAGGAATGGCAAATTTCGTTGTGTTTCAAATAACACAGTATAAACTTGTCTGTACCTACAGATTGGAAAATAGCGCAGGTCGCACCAGTGTTTAAGAAGGGTAGTAGGAGTAATCCATCGAACTACAGACCTATATCATTGACGTCGGTTTGCAGTAGGGTTTTGGAGCATATACTGTATTCAAACATTATGAATCACCTCGAAGGGAACGATCTATTGATACGTAATCAGCATGATTTCAGAAAACATCGTTCTTGTGCAACGCAGCTAGCTCTTTATTCGCATGAAGTAATGGCCGCTATCGACAGGGGATCTCAAGTGGATTCCGTATTTCTAGATTTCCGGAAAGCTTTTGACACCGTTCCTCACAAGCGACTTCTAATCAAGCTGCGGGCCTATGGGGTATCGTCTCAGTTGTGCGACTGGATTCGTTATTTCCTGTCAGGAAGGTCGCAGTTCGTAGTAATAGACGGCAAATCATCGAGTAAAACTGAAGTGATATCAGGTGTTCCTGATCTATGTAAATGACCTGGGTGACAATCTGAGCAGTTCTCTTAGCTTGTTCGCAGATGATGCTGTAATTTACCGTCTAGTAAGGTCATCCGAAGACCAGTATCAGTTGCAAAGCGATTTAGAAAAGATTGCTGTATGGTGTAGCAGGTGGCAGTTGACGCCAAATAACGAAAACTGTGAGGTGATTCATATGAGTTCCAAGAGAAATTCGTTGGAATTCGATTACTCGATAAATAGTACAATTCTCAAGGCTGTCAATTCAACTAAATACCTGGGTGTTACTATTACGAACAACTTCAGTTGGAAAGACCACATAGATAATATTGTAGGGAAGGCGAGCCTAAGGTTGCGTTTCATTGGCAGGACACTTAGAAGATGCAACTAGTCCACTAAAGAGACAGCTTACACTACACTCGTTCGTCCTCTGTTAGAATATTGCTGCGCGGTGTGGGATCCTTACCAGGTGGGATTGACGGAGGACATCGAAAGGGTGCAAAAAAGGGCAGCTCGTTTTCTATTATCCCGTAATAGGGAAGAGAGTGTGGAAGATATGATACGCGAGTTGGGATGGAAGTCATTAAAGCAAAGACGTTTTTCGTCGCGGCGAGATCTACTTACGAAATTTCAGTCGCCAACTTTCTCTTCCGAATGCGAAAATATTTTGTTGAGCCCAACCCACATAGGTAGGAATGATCATCAAAATAAAATAAGAGAAATCAGAGCTCGAACAGAAAGGTTAAGGTGTTCGTTTTTCCCGTGCGCTGTTCGGGAGTGGAATGGTAGAGGGATAGTATAATTGTGGTTCGATGAACCCTCTGCCAAGCACTTAAATGTGAATTGCAGAGTAATCATGTAGATGTAGATGTAGATGTAGAAGAAACAAAGCTACATGCTTTATTACTCGGATTCCCGAATTATAGGGAGATTCGTTTCGTTTTATACTCAACGGGTTGTATAGACCGTTTGAATCGTTACAAAGTATTTTGAATAACAAGGAAGTCAAACGCGTGTTTATTATTCTATGGTTCAAAATGGCTCTCAGCACTATGAGACTTAACTTCTAAGGTCATCAGTCTCCTAGAACTTAGAATTACTTAAACCTAACTAACCTAAGCACGTCACACACGTGTGATGTCCTTAGGTTAGTTAGGTTTAAGTAGTTCTAAGTTTAGGGGACTGATGACCTCAGCTGTTAAGTCCCATGGTACTTAGAGCCATTTGAACCATTTAGAATACTAATATTCCCACGGACAACACAACAAATTTGTCTTCATTTCGAATTTAATCCATATTTTTCATTATATATTTTTACTAAAATTTTGTATTTTAAATGGTTCACTATGTACTTGTTTTTTAAATAGCGTCGCTCTGTTAGTACGATCCGAAGTCTTGGTATCTTCATGAACAAGTGGATAATTCTGTTAGCATACAGACTGAAACAGTTTTTGGTAACTTATACGCTGTGGAAGACAACTTCTCCATCTCCTCAAAATTAAGACGCTCTTTAGGGACTGTAACACACCGAGCTGACAAGAGCCATGTGATACCTAGTAATAGCGTGTCGAACCTCCGTTTTCCTGTCGTAGTGCAGCAACTCGACGTGGTATGGACTTAACAAGACGTTGATGTCCATTCTTCTGTATAGGCCACCATAATTGGGAAAGTGTTGCCGGTGTTTTATGTCCGATAAATGTTCGGTGGGATTAATGTGGATTATCCGGAATGCTCTTCAAACCAATCATGAACAATTGTGCCCAGTGACATGACGCACTGTCATCCATGAAAAATTTCATTGTTATTCGGCTGCAAATCGTCTCCCGGTAGCCAAAAATAACCATTTGTATCCAGTGATCGGTTCCTTTGGACCAGAAGATACAGTCCATTCCACGTAAACATACACTACTGGACATTAAAATTGCTACACCAAGAAGAAATGCAGATGATAGATGAGTATTTATTGGACAAATATATTATACTAGAACTAACATGTGATTACATTTTCCCGCAATTTGGGTGCATAGATACTGAGAAATCAGTACCCAGAACAAACACCTCTGGCCGTAATAACGGCCTTGATACGCGCCAAAATTGAGTCAAACAGAGCTAGGCTGGAGTGTACAGGTACAGCTGCCCATGCAGCTTCAACACGGTACCACACTTCATCAAGAGTAATGACTGGCGTATTGTGAGGAGCCAGTTGCTCGGCCACCATTAACCAGGCGTTTTCAATTGGTGAGAGATCTGGAGAATGTGCTGTCCAGGGCAGCAGTCGAACATTTTCTGTATCCAGAAAGGCCCGTACTGGATCTCCAACATGTGGTCGTGCATTATCGTGCTGAAATGTAGGGTTTCGCAGGGATTGAATGAAGGGTAGAGCCACGGGTCGTAACACATCTGAAATGTAACGTCCACTGTTCAAAGTGCCGTCAATGCCAACAAGAGGTGACCGAGACGTGTAACCAATGGCACCCCATACCATCACACCAGGTGATACGCCAGTATGGCGATGGCGAATTTACGCTTCCAATGTGCGTTCACCGCGATGTCGCCAAACACGGATACGACCATCATGATGCTGTAAACAAAACCTGGATTCATCCGAAAAAATTACGTTTTGCCATTCGTGCATTCAGGTTCGTCGTTAAGTACACCATCACAGGTGCTCCTGTCTGCGATGCAGCGTCAAGGGTAACCGCTGCCATGGTCTCCGAGTTGATGGTCCATGCTACTGCAAACTTCGTCGAACTGTTCGTGCAGATTGTTGTTGTCTTGCAAACGTCCCCATCTGATGATTCAGGGATCGAGGCGTGGCTGCACGATCCGTTACAGCCATGCGGATAAGATACCTGTCATCTCGACTGCTAGTGATACGAGGCCGCTGGGATCCAGCACGGCGTTCCGTATTACCCTGAACCCACCGATTCCATATTCTGCTAACAGTCAGTGGATCTCGAACAACGCGAGCAGCAATGTCGCGATACGTTAAACCGCAATCGCGATAGACTACAATCCGACCTTTATCAAAGTCGGAAACGTGATGGTACACATTTCTCCTCCTTACAGGAGACATCACAACAACGTTTCACCGGGCAACGCCGGTCAACTGCTGTTTGTGTATGAGAAATCGGTTGGAAACTTTCCTCAAGTCCGCACGTTGTAGGTGTCACCACCGGCGCTAACCTTGTGTGAATGCTCTGAAAAGCTAATCATTTACATATCACAGCATCTTCTTCCTGTCGGATAAATTTCGCGTCTGTAGCACGTCATCTTCGTGGTGCAGCAATTTTAATGGCCAGTAGTGTAGCTCTCACCGGTATGCCAGTATGAAGCCACCACCAGCGTGCACTTACCCTTTCGACAACTTGGGTCTTTGGCTTCGAGGGTTCTGTGCCACGCTCGAACCTGCCATCAGTTCTGACCAACTAAAACCGACACTCATCTGACCATGCCACAGTTTACCAGTCGTCTGGGGTCCAACAGATATGGTCACGAGCTCAGGACAGGTGCTGCAGACAAAGGCACACGCGTCGGTCGTCTGCTGCCATAGCCCATTAACGCCAAACATTGTCGCACTGTCTTATTTGATACGTTCGTAAGTCCTACATTGATATCTGCAGTTATTTCACTCAATGTTGCTTGTCTGTTATCACTGACATCTCTACGCAAACGCCGTTGCTCTCAATCAATTAGTGAATGCCGTCAGGCACAGCGTTGTCCCTTGTGAGAGAGGCAATGCTTGAAATTTTGTATTCTCGTCACACTACTGAGGCTGTGGCGCTCGGATAACTAATTCCTAACGATTTTCGAAATCGAATGTAATACGCGTCTAGCTCCAACCACCATCCCGGATTCAAAATCCGTCTATTCTCATCCATAATGACGTCGAAAACAATTTCACATGAATCACCTGAGTACAAATGACAGCTCCGCAAATGCACTACCTATTTATACCTTCTGTATGCGATACTACCGCCATCTGTATATGTGCATATCGCCATCCCATGACTTTTATCGCCTCAGTGTATTACGTAACAAAATGAATTAAGGTAAAGAATGAGTTAGAGTTTAATAGGCTAAAAATTATACAATGGAATATTTCCATTCCATTGATGCAATCGGCACAGAAAGCGACCTCACGGTTTTAGTTACATGCAAATTTGAAGACAGCGAAGCAGTAGCATTCAAGGGCGAGCAGGGTACACATGTCTGCCATTGTTCCGGAAGGCGAGCAGCGGGGACGCTAGTTTGAGCGGAGGATGTGGAGGTGCCGCTTATCGAACTTTCTGCAAAAGTAAGACACAGTTCAGTGACGTCATACTTCTTGAGTTCGTTAGTAATGGACCCATCCATGCCCCTGATGTGGAGAATCACAAAGTAGTGCATAAATGTACGTAGTAAAATTCACAAAATTGTTGATCCGAGTGAGAACAAGTCTTTGTTACAATCAGTGCTAGTAAAAGTGTGTTGACTACGTTAGTTAGCGGACAAGAGTTCACACGACTGTCTCCTGTTTACTTGTTCTAGAGGGATCGACACAAGGGTTTTCTGACGACAGATTATGGTGGCGGTAGCCGTCGAGCCTCAGTGGTGGAATAAGATGAATTAGTAGTTTAAATGGTGTTGCCACATGAAACATGTAAAATCGTGCAGGAATCGTGAATCACGAATAAATGTTTTATTTGCTGAGCCATGAGGGAATCGTTGGCGCCGGTTCTAGTTGGGGCAGCAATCCAAGTTGTTCTGGCGTGCGTGTTTTCTCTTTGGTTTTCCTCTTCTGGCCGCTATTTAAGCACGGCTCTTCTGGCGATGTGAGTATGACCTCATTCCGTTCCCGCACCTCTTCCTTTTTCTCGAACGGATACGGGTCCTCTAAAACTCCCGGCAACTTGAAACCCGTCACCCGCTTGTCTCTACCATCCTCTCCGACCCCCGTTCGCTGCCGCGCCTGTATTCCCACGTCCCACCTGCTCTCTATCTCTCCACTCTCCATACCGTCGCCAAAGGTGGATTCCGCCGACTCCACCTCACTGATGATGCCCTCATCCTCTCCATCTACCCATCCTATCAACTTTCATCCTTGCCTTCCACCACCTGTGTTTTTCCTAAGAGCAGCCTCTGTCCCTTCTCTCCCTCCTGCCTTCCTCCCTCCCTCCTCTCCCCCCTGGGCTTCCACTACCTCACTAGCCTCTTTCCCACCATCCCTCTCCTCTGCCACTGGCATCTCCACCCTCCTGCTCTCCCTCCTCCCCCACCTTTTCCCCTCTGGCAGTACCCCGGAATCGTACACGACCAGTGAAAATTCGATCGCTGGAGATCGTCGCCAGTGTTTATGTGTGCCTTCGTGATAGTGATTCAGTGTTTTCGTCGTTTGTGCTCCATCGTTCACGTGTGTCATTTCTGTCGTCTGTGTTCGTCTATGAGCGCTGTGAACGGCTACATGTTTTTTTCTTTTTTTTTTACTTTGTGTGTCTACCCTCTTTTATCCACCGTTTTGTTTTGTTTTTCTGTGTCTTCATGTGTACTGCTTGGAATATTCTGTGGCCGAAGAGCGGCGTAATTTTCCGCTGCCGGCCTTCCTGTATCAGGTTTCAAAATAACAATAAAGGAAAGAAGAGGCGATGTGAGTCTTGGTTTTCCGCTCCAGGGCTCGAGAGGTCGTGTTTGCCCGTGGTATGTGCGTAGGTTGTGTTGTGGAGTTTCGTAGTGACCGTTATGGGGAGTGTTGGTTGCTCGTGGGGCCGTGTTATGATTTGGGAAGTATGTCGGCGCTGGACTGGTGATGATGGCCTCTAATGTATTAGCAAGAGTGTATATAGCATGACCTGATGCTCGATGCCTATGCACGCTATGTGGAGTCTCGTCGTTTGCTGCTACTGACAGTGACCATCCGCTATTTTCATTAAAGTGGCATTGGTGATCAATCTGATCGTGATTTGTCTACACAGCCGGAAACAGTGTTTGACTGTGCTTATCCCTGCTGCGGTGGAAATAAAGAATTCGCTCTTGGTTCCGGTGGATATATATTAAATAGTTGTGTTGAGAGTATGAAACACTGCCCAGTGACAGAGAAACTAAGCGTGAGTAGTGTTAAACCAGTGAGTGAGTCATTTTAGCACAGTGCGCAGACCATGTTTTGTATTAAGACAGTGGGTTTGCAATGTACTTAAGTATCTTGTGATTTATCCTGTGGTCTCTGTTTGAAGGGCCCGTGACCTTCGTGTCTTGTTTTACAGTTATAAAATTTTTGGTTTGGTAGGCCTTTACTTCTCCTGACTTTATGCTCATTAATGTGGGGCTTGCCTGTAAAAATCTTGAATTACGAAGTGTAAGAATTGAATAATTTTCCATGTCATTTATTTGAGATTTTCTTTCTGTTAATGGTGGCGCAGTGGTTAGCACACTCGACTCGCATTCGGGAGGACGATGGTTCAATCCCGTCTCCGGCCATCCTGATTTAGGTTTTCCGTGATTTCCCTAAAATCGTTTCAGGCAAATGCCGGGATGGTTCCTTAGAAAGGGCACGGCCGATTTCCTTCCCAATCCTTCCCTAACCCGAGCTTGCGCTCCGTCTCTAATGACCTCGTTGTCGACGGGACGTTAAACACTAACCACCACCACCACCACCTTTCTGTTAAGGGTGTTAAATTTAAAGGGGGCATAGCCTTGATAATAGAGTGTTTTTTGTTGCCACCTTTGGTTTGGTTGTCTGTCCTTGTTTTGTTTTAAAAATGTTCCAGTGTACTACCAGCGGCGGACACGTGTTCCGGATTGTCTTGTACAGGGGCGTCGCCATGTGTGAAAAGCGTTCGGAAGCCGTTAGCTCGGCCAGCTGCATTTTGGTGACGCTCCACACTACTAGGCTGTATCCGGTCAATGTTGCTGCTCGCCGCAGTAGTTAACAGGAGCATTTTTCTCCCGCTATTATTTGAGAATATCTCTCGTTAGGGTGTTCGAGTTGTACCAAGGTGCGTCCCCTGTTCCTAGTAACTGGTTTCTCCTGTGTTTGTGTGGGTCATCAGTCAGGGTGTCCCCGCTTTTGCATCGAATTTAAAAGTGACTATTAAAATAACAGTTTTGCACATATCTGGTGTTATACATGGGATTCCACGAGTGTGGAATAGTCATTATATTGTTATAGGAATTCCGTTGATCTGTTTAATGGACTAAGCTTCCCATTACTGAAATTGCTCTTTAATAAGTTGTTATTAAATTTTCTATACTGTTGCTTAATGTACCTGTGGTGATTTTGCCCCAGTAAATTCCTGGTACCTTTGTGGGGAATTTCGATTTTCATACGCATTGGGGTCCGTTTATTTGTTTAATTAGGAAGGAAGAACCTTTACTTAACTTGTTTCATTCTATATACTCATATAAAGACTGTATAAAGGAACTGGGAAGAGTTTGCTTGTCTGTGTCAACAAGCGTATTTAATAATTGGATAGCTAATAAACTTAAGTTTGCAAGGGAGTTACTATCCAGTATACCCGGGTTCCCGGGTTCGATTCCCGGCGGGGTCAGGGATTTTCCCTGCCTCGTGATGGCTGGGTGTTGTGTGATGTCCTTAGGTTAGTTAGGTTTAAGTAGTTCTAAGTTCTAGGGGACTGATGACCATAGATGTTAAGTCCCATAGTGCTCAGAGCCATTTGAACCATTTTGAACTATCCAGTATAAGGCAGGGTATTTCTTGGAAAATGACTGCAGACAAAAGTAATTTAGGTAACGTGCAGTCGGTTTCTTATGAAGTTGATTTTGAAGGAATTCCGAGGGATTTTTTAGAGAAAGAGAAGCTTGAGGAGCGAATTATTGCTAGAACTCAACCTGTGGTGAGTATAATGATAGGAGACTAAGCAGCGCAGGGTTCACTGGATAAAGGGAAAGTGATGTGTGTCAGAAAAGCACATACTTAGTTGGTTGAGATGCCAGTCACTTGTGTCAAGATACAAGGTGCAACAAATCAGCTCTCCGAAGCCACTAAGAAAGCAGAGTTTCTTAACGTTCAGAATAGATTACGTTGAATTTAGCTTGAGAAATTTACTTATCCCAGAACTTAGTTTTTACAGGGTATTGAATGGATGAAGATCCAGATTCGTGAATATGTACAAAAGCATAGTGTGAATTGAAATATCAGAGTGTGAATGTTTTATTCTTTGTGTGTGTTTGGCTGAATTTTAGTTTTGTTGTGAACAGGGAGGTGAGGTCATTTCTTGTGCAGGCGATGAGCATGGTTTGTGGGAGAGTGATCAAACTAACGCCAAGAGGCATTATTGACACAGCGTTGTCTGTAAAAAACATTCTAGTGTATATAGTTATAAATTTGCCTCAGTGCTCCATATGGCTGACAGACATTAGTGCATGCTGCAATGAAGCATCAGCTAATCATGATGTCAGGCCGGCAAGTCAGTGTTTTGCGGTCATGTGTTGTTGTGCTGGTAGGAGCGGTGACCTGGGTAGGTGTCACCCGCTCCTAGTGTTCTGCTGTATAGTATGGCCTAACACCTCGCCACCCTCGTCATACACATTTGGGTGAGGACAGCCGGCTGCGGGCTCCAGGAAGTTGTTTGTCATGAGTGTTAGGCTCTGGTCGTCTACCACGGACGGATCAAGTCTAGCAGATTTTGACAAATTGGCCAGAATGCTATGCGAGCGTGTCACGCCTAGACGGTGTGTAGATGACAGCTTGCAGATCATCTGCTACAAACTCTAAGTAGAAGAAGGCTGGCAGCACACCTGTCTTCTTTGACATAGACAGAATCGCGGCATAACTGGATGTATCTGTCAGCTCCATAAGATCCGTTATTGAATCGAGCCCACGCCCATGATGGGGTTTCTCTGGACGCAAGACAGAATTTTCCCTCGTTTATCAACTCCTTGCCTCGCTTCGGTGGTTGAAAAATTATTCTGGGTCACCGAGATCGGAACAGTCTGAAAAATCTGACTATTGCAATGACAATCTGGTGCTTGAAGTTACGGATTGATGTTTGATACTTCCTCGTTATGTTGTATTACGGCGTTTTGTGCTTCTCTCGCTCAGAGGTTTCTTGGCAAGCCGTGTGGTCTGCAACATCGACAGTACGTCATGTTGACAATCAGACTGGCACACCGGCTATGAGTTGGCCTTCTTGCACTGAACTCTACGGGATGAACGTTAAAAACTTAATGCATTTACACCTAAATTATTTTGCAGCACAACAGTTTTATTAACTGATATAGTTTTGATGCATTTGATAAAGTTAACTGAAGAATTTTGAAGAGTTCCTTTCATGGTTTTCATAATATTTAGAGTGAGTATTATTTGTTTATTCTGCATTGCTACGTACGTCATGACAGTTGAAGTTTGACCAGCACGAGACAAAGTGTCTCCGACTGGTTTTAGAACTTTCAGTTCCCTAGAATGTCATGTATGAGATGGCAGTTGGTCCTGTTTCTGTATTGATTTTTAAATTAATTTATCATGGCGGAACTCAGATGGTTTTGTACTGTTGAGAGAGAGAGAGAGAGAGAGAGAGAGAGAGAGAGAGAGAGAGTGATTCGGAAATGACAGTCTGACAACCGTTTTGTGTGTGTGTGTGTGTGTGTAGGTGGGGGGGGGGGGGGTAGAAGGGTGGTGTTAACCTGCATCAAAGACGCGAACATACAATGTCACAGTTGTTTCATAGCTCGTATATACGAATAGCATCAGAAACAAGATGAAGCGCTGTGGTTCACGTACCGTAATAAACACATTTACTAACTCTTTCGCCATGTCTCCTCCTGGTAATATTACTTTTAATAGAAACAACACAGTACTGTTTTTACACCAGCGAGTACCTTTGTATCTTTGCGATGCATGATGACAACCAATGACATTGTGTAAAGCCATTGACCTATTTATACTGCCCAATGCAAAATATTATAAAATTATAAAATCTGCAACTGGATTTTAATTACGAGAGTTCACGCAACATCATAAAAAGTTATTATATAGATTCTTACCGGGAACGTGGAGTAGTATTCGTAAGTTTACAGAAAAAAAACTGCAATACTCTATTTTACCATGGGGATGAGAGAGAAACTTTTTCTTTAATCATAGGTATGAATTACTGTCAGTTTGTCTCCCCAAAGTATGGTATCAACTGCCGGGAACCACGTTTGTGCGCACTCTCACTTGAGGTGCAGTTTATTCAAAATGGTGCACTGTAGCAAAGTGCTCTATTTCACATAGCTTAAAATGCTCAGTGCACCAGAATTAAAATGAGATCACAGATACACAGGCGTGTGTACATAGATATGTGCAAGCGGAATTCATCAGCAGCGATTTACGTGTCCATATTCAGAACACGAAGGGATTAATCACGTAAAAGTAAAACACCTCGCTTGACGCACATAGCTTCCATTTTATAAATGAGATGTGTGACTGATGCCCCCATTTATGGTGATCAGTGACTCTCCAGAAACCCTTAACGATTTTCCTCATAAAGCGCAAATACAATTAAAATAATGCAACAGCGAATAAATGTATCTTCCTGTCAAGTGGACTTAAATTAATTGAGGCGTCCGGCTTTTCCGACTGTAATGTATTCTGAAAAATGGGAAAGCATTACGTATTTTACACCCACAGAAAAAGCTATCAGTAAATTATCAATGAAATGCTTGACTTTCCTTTCTCAATCTATAATGTTTGACGACAGTATTGTCACCGTCAGAACAGTTTTATTCAAATGGTGGTTTTATAAACTGCGGACTGAAACTCGCAGATTCGTGTGATACCAGCCTAATTATCTTATCTTGCTAGTTGTTGGTCAGTGGCGCTTTATTTAACAAGTTAATGTACGTCGAGTGGTAGGTATTTATCTTGACAGCTGTTTGTAATATATGTTGGCAGTACATTCGATCGTATTTCGCACATTACACCTATGTATACGAGGGTCATTCAATAATTAAAGAGAAAAATTGACCTGGGAAGAAAGCTGTTAGTTTGGTACTTTTATAGCTTTAAGTTGAAATCACTAGGATGAGCCCTGACCGGTTGATGTATCAACATTGTTTTATTTATAACCTCAAAAATACATTTCAAGATGACGAGTCCGGTTGAAACGTCCACATTAATTGAACAACTTCTGTTTTTCGTTTTTTAACCAGTGAATATATACTATAGAACATCTAAAGTTTGTGGTGAAGTTTGTATGAATCGCGTAAATTTTTACAAGTGGTTAGAGCAGTTCAAAAATTGTCGCGATTCACTGACTGACGAACACTGTTCTGGTCGACCAGTTGCAGTTTCAACTCCCTCACTTGAAAGTCGAACTGATGACATTATTCGTGCCAGCCGCCATGTAACTGTGGAAATGATAGTTGAGGAGACTCAAGTTAGTACTGGTACAGTTCATAACATTATCTGTAACAAGCTGAATTACCGAAAACATGTGCAAGATGGGTCCCAAAGAAGTTGACGTGGCTACACCAGGAAACAAGTTTGAGAGTGTGCACAGAGCTAAAGGAAATTTATGAAAGGAAAGGTGAGCATTTCTCCAGCAAAATTTTAACTTTTGATGAAACTTGGGTTTACTATTGTGAGCCAGAATCAAAAACATAAGCAGGAAGAGGCAAGTTGACGTTGTTTTAGTATGCTGAAGGTCCAGTTTTCTGTGATTACATTGAAGATCAGCGTACAATGAACAGCCAATACTACTCGGATTTTTGCTTATAAACAAGGTAAAGCCAGGCATGAGGGAGAGACGTCGTGGATCTCAGAGGAGAGGTGTGATTCTCCAGCAAGACAACGCATGTCTTCATATTGCTCAACTAACCCGTGAAACCATCGACAAAATGGGCTGGGAAGTACTGCCTCATATCCCTTACACTCCTGATTTAGCACCTAGTGATTTCCATCTGTTTCGTGCTATGAAGGAGGCATTACGTGAGAAGAGGTTCCAGGACAACGAGTGCGTGAAAAAGTCTGTGGGAAATCCGTTCAAAAATCAAAATAAAAAGTTATTTGCAGCCGGCATAGAAAAAGCCTGTAGCCCGTTGGAACAAGTACATAAATTTTCAAGGGAATTATGTTGAAAAGTAGAAAAAGTATTGTTGTGTAAAAATAAACACTTCTCTCTCCAAACCAATTTGTCTCCTTAATTACTGAATGACGCATCGTACACTTGTGTGATAAGCAGTACTTTGATTATTTGGACCTTTGGAGAATTGAGAGAACAGTTTCGGACATTCGTTGCCCAATAGTTATTGAGTATCAGAAGCGACCACAATAGTTTCACTGCATTTCAAGAGCCTATCGTGTCAGGTATCTAGGTCAGTTCATTTCTTCTGCTCCACATACTGGTATGAAGCTGTAAAAAGAGTCTTTTCTTGAAAGTTTTTTTCTGTATTATTTCGACCTCTGACCTCTGGGCTCGTAATGTGCTAGGATGACTGTGACGTACGGTTTGGGAGAGAGGGGTGAACCACGCCGGAGCATGCAGAGATACACAGACTAAACTGACATTGACTTTAATCCGCTGACACAGACGACGGTGACACGGCGTATGTAAGTGTGTGAGCGCAAATGCCAGTTCTACGTGGTCGGCCGCTCCGTTTTCGTGTCGTAACGCCTCATGGTTCCGCCCGGGCAGTGTGGCCGGCACCTTGCGTCGGCCGAGTCGAAAGCTCCGCTCCAGCTCTCCAGAGAACGACTGGCTATTCCCTTATGCCCTTCTTGCGGTCACCATGCAAGGTAACAGCCATGCCCGTCGTCGTAATAGAGCCTCAGCGCTGTGATAGAGCCCCAGCACCTCCAGTCTCCCAACCTGGGTGGCTCGGTCCGTGGTTCAGGACAACCTCGGACCCGGAAGGTCGCGAGATCGCTCCCCGACCACATCATTGCAGACGGGTGCTTGTAGTCTGTCGGAAGACGTCAACCAGAGATCAGAAGCTGTCCCACCACCTGCTCCCCGCGCCCGTGCAGCGCCAAGTTTCGGATTCGCATTGCCACAGCTGTGGTGCGACCGCGCAATAGAACTTTGCGGTTGATTCAGTGGGTCGGTTGGCCGCCGACATTCATCAGCAGATGATCGTCATGGTTCGCCTGCAACCTAAGCAACCTTCATTCTCGCTGGTTCCAGACGCAGACAGAATGGTGACAAGACTGCGTTCCTTGAGTCTCTGGGGGCCCTCATTTATACTCCTTTTAACACCTCTGACGTAGTCCCAGTGTAGGGGAGAGGGGAATGTGCTTTAATAACTATACTGACAGGTTTTCCTAGTCTACTTCGGCCCCGACATACAGGTTGCTAGGAGCTATTGTAATTGCAAAGAATGGTTCAAATGGCTGTGAGCGCTATGGGACTTAACTACTGAGGTCATCAGTCCCCTATAACTTAGAACTACTTAAACCTAAATAACCTATGGACATCGCACACATCCATGCTCGAGGCACGATTCGAATCTGCGACCGTAGCATTCGCGCGGTTCCAGACAGTAGCGCCTAGAACCGCTCGACCACTCCGGCCGACTTGTAACTGCAATTTACAGGTTTTTCATGGCACAACAGCGCCCTTTGTTGCCCCTGATTACTCCACACACGTCTCCATATCTATATACAGGGTGGTCCATTGATAGTCACCGGGCCAAATATCGCACGAAATAAGCATCAAACAAAAAAACTACAAAGAACGAAACTCGTCTAGCTTGAAGGGGGAAACCAGACGGCACTATGATTGGCTTACTAGATGGCGCTGTCATAGGTCAAACGGATATCAACTGCGTTTTTTTAAAAATAGGAACCCCCATTACATATTCGTGTAGTACGTAACGAAATATGAATGTTTTAGTTGGACCACTTTCTTCGCTTTGTGATAGATGGCACTGTAATAGTCACAAACGTATAAGTACGTAGTGTCACGTAACATTCCGCCAGTGTGGACGGTATTTCCTTCGGGATCATTACCCGCGTTAAAATGAACCGTTTACCAATTGAGGGAAAGGTCGATATCGTGTTGATGTATGGCTATTGTGATCAAAATGCCCAACGGGCGTGTGCTATGTTCGCTGCTCGGTAACCTGGACGACATCATCAGAGTGTCCGGACCGTACGCCGGATAGTTACGTTATTTAAGGAATCAGGAAGTGTTCAGCCACATGTGAAACGTCGGCCACGACCTGCAACAAATGATGATGCCCAAGTAGGTGTTTTAGCTGCTGCCGCCGCTAATCCGCACATCAGTAGCTGACAAATTGGGCGAGAATGGGAATCTCTAAAACGTCGGTGTTGAGAATGCTACATCAACATCGATTGCACCCGTACCATATTTCTATGCACCGGGAATTGCAAGGCGACGACTTTGAACGTCGTGTACAGTTCTGCCACTGGGCACTAAAGAAATTACGGAACGATTGCAGATTTTTTGAACGCGTTCTATTTAGCGACGAAGCGTCATTCACCAACAGCGGTAACGTAAACCGGCATAATATGTACTATTGGGCAACGGAAAATCCACGATGGCTGCGACAAGTGGAACATCAGCGGCCTTGGCGGGTGAATGTAAGGTGCGGCATTATGGGAGGAAGGATAATTGGCCCCCATTTAATCGGTGGCAACCTAAATGGTGCAGAGTATGCTGATTTCCTATGTCATGTTCTACCGATGTCACTACAACATGTTTCAGTGCATGACAGAATGGTGATCTACACTACTGGCCATTAAAATTGTTACACCACGAGGATGACGTGCTACAGACGTGAAATTTAGCAGACAGGAAGAACATGCTGTGATATGCAAATGATTAGCATTTCAGAGCATTCACACAAGGTTGGCGTCGGTGGCGACACTTACAACGTGCTGACATGAGGAAAGTTTCCAACCGATTTCTCATACACAAACAGCAGTTGACCGGCGTTGCCTGGTGAAACGTAGTTCTGATGCCTCGTGTAAGGAGGAGAAATGCGTACCACCACGTTTCCGACTTTGATAAAGGACGGATTGTAGCGTATCTCGATTGCGGTTTATCCTATCGCGACATTGCTGCTCGCGTTGGTCGAGATTCAATAACTGTTAGCAGAATATGGAGTCGGTGGGTTCAGGAGGGTAATACGGAACGCCGTGCTGGATCCCAACGGCCTCGTATCACTAGCAGTCGAGATGACAGGCATCTTATCCCCATTGCTGTAACGGATCGTGCAGCCACGTCTCGATCCCTGAGTCAACAGATGGAGACGTTTGCAAGACAACCACCATCTGCACGAACAGTTCGACGACGTTTGCAACAGCACCGACTATCAGCTCGGAGACCATGGCTGCGGTTACCCTTGACGCTGCATCACAGACAGGAGCGCCTACGATGGTGTACTCAACGACGAACCTGGGTGCACGAATGGCAAAACGTAATTTTTTCGGATGAATCCAGGTTCTGTTTACAGCATCATGATGGTCGCATTCGTGTTTGGCGACATCGCGGTGAACACACATTGGAAGCGTGTATTCGTCATCGCCATACTGGCGTATCACCCGGCGTGATGTGGGGGGCTATTGGTTACACGTCTCGGTCACCTCTTACTCGCATTGACGGCACTTTGAACTGTGGCTCTACCCTTCATTCGATCCCTGCAAAACCCTACATTTCAGCAGGATAATGCAAGACCGCACGTTACAGGTCCTGTACGGGCCTTTGTGGATACAGAAAATGTTCAACTGCTGTCCTGGCCAGCACATCCTCCAGATCTCTCACCAATTGGAAACGTCTGGTCAATGGTGGGCGAGCAACTGTCTCGTCACAGTACGCCAGTCACTACTCTTAGTGAACTGTGGTATCGTGTTGAAGCAGCATGGGCAGCTGTACCTGTACACGCTCTGTTTTACTCAATGTCCAGTCCTATCAAGGCCGTCATTAAGGCCAGAGTTGGTTGTTCTGGGTACTGATTTCTCAGGATCTATGCACCCAAACTGCGTGAAAATGTAATCACATGTCAGTTCTAGTATAATATATTTGTCCAATGAATACCCGTTTATCATCTGCATTTCTTTTTGGTGTAGCAATTTTAATGGCCAGTAGTGTACTTCCAACATGACGGAAGTCCGGCACATAGCTTGCGTGCGGTTGAAGCGGTAGTGAATCGCATATTTCATGACAGGCGGATTGGTCATCGAAGCACCATACCATGGTCCGCACGTTCACCGTATCTGACGCCCCCGGATTTCTTTCTGTGGAGAAAGTTGAAGAATATTTGCTATCGTGATCCACCGACAACGCCTGACAACATGCGTCAGCGCATTGTCAATGCATGTGCGAACATTACGGAAGGCGGACTACTCGCTGTTGAGAGGAATGTCGTTACACGTATTGCCAAATGCATTGAGGTTGACGTACATCATTTTGAGCATTTATTGCATTAATGTGGTATTTACAGGTAATCACGCTGTAACAGAAATGATATGTTCACAAAGGTACACGTATCAAATTGGAACAATCGAAATAAAAGTTTGAAACCTAACAACGTTCTGTATTTTAAAAACCTACCAGTTACCAACTGTTCGTCTAAAATTGTGAGCCATATGTTTGTGACTTTTACAGCGCCATCTGTCACAAAGCGAAAAAAGTGGTCCAACTAAAACATTCATATTTCTTTACGTACTACACGAATATGTAATAAAAAATGGGGTTCTTATTTTAAAAAAACGCAGCTGATATCCGTTTGACCTATGGCAGCGCCATCTAGCGGGCCAACCATAGCGCCATCTGGTTTTCCCCTTCAAGCTAGACGAGTTTCGTTCTTTGTAGTTTTTTCATTTGATTCTTATTTCGTGAGATATTTAGCCCGGTCACTATCAATGGACCACCCTGTATAATGCCCGCCAATCCATGCTTCCTCGTCTGTGGGCGATGTCGTAAACGTGCCTTGGAGAACCGTTTGTGGAATTACAACATTGACAATGTGCCCACCAGTCCCTTAATTTCTACCTCCGGCCACAGATGCACAAAATTTTCAAGACTTCTTCAAATCTCACCCAATACATTCGTGGTATAGATGTGTGATATATGATTACCTACTATAGGTAGCATGGCATACGCAAGCCGATTGTTCTTTACCGCCGGCCGCGGTAGCCGAGCGGTTCTAAGCGCTTCAGTCCGGAACCGCGCGACCGCTACGGTCGCAGGTTCGAATCCTGCCTCGGGCATGGATGTGTGTGATGTCCTTAGGTTAGTTAGGTTTAAGTAGTTCTAAGTTCTAGGAGACTGATGACCTCAGATGTTGAGTCCCATCGTGCTCAGAGTCATTTGAACCATTTTGTTCGTTACCAATAAATGTCTGTAAAACAGCGAAATTCTGAAATATTATCGGTGAAAAATATGAAAATGTTAGAAATGAAAGGTGCGGCCCTGAAAGGAAGTGATTACACAGTAAGAAGCAATGGAAACTCAGGATTTAATATCCCATCGTATCATTAGATGCAGAGGAGCAGCTCGGACTGGGGTCAGATGGGTCAAAAGTCGGCCGTGCTTTTTCGGTGGATCCATCCTTGCATTTGTGTTAAGGATTTTCTTTAGAAATAACAAGGAAAACGGTAATCGGAATAGACCTACAGAGATTTAAAACATGATCCTCCAAAAGAAACGTCGAATGTCTGTCACTATACAACATCGTTCGATATGCGTTCATAATGACTTGTTTGTAATTACCGTGATTTTAGCGTTATTTAATTGGCGTTGTTGATCTTAGTACCTCTGTCGGTCAACTGTAGACGATGTCCCAAAGATATGTCGACTAAGGTAATCCGACAAGCGAAATGGGATTTTAGCGAGACAATAGGAGGTTTAAGTGCTGAATTACTTTGAGGAAACGAACCATTCTTCCCACCGCCGGAGTCCTTTCGTAGTTTTTTAACGTACGTCGGTGATTATAAACCACACTTCCTTATTTTAATCATACAACCGATTTATGTTCAGCTAGAATAATATTCAAGTATTTTCAGTATTAATGGCGTTGACAGCACGTGTATAAAATGTGACGACATTCGTTGTAGATAGATACATTAAAATTTTTCCTTTCTACTTTATCCGTTTTATTATATGGCTCCTCCCCCTTATTCATGACCACGCAAAATAGGGAAAATATGATCCGTAACAGAATCGAAATCGGTTTTGTGAATAAACTGCAACTCAAATGGTACCCAACGTCTCCTTTTCTCTTTTCCTCCTCTCCTCTCACCCGCTCTCGCCTATCTGAGTGACTTAAAAATGCAAGGTATAATAATAAAAAAAAAGCTGGAAATGAAAAATTCGTGCGAAAATTTAAAAAAAAAAACAGAGTTCGTATTGGTTTGGGATATGCGTGCAGCCTGCGTGACTACCGAATGTGACATGTCTAGGTGAATTACGTGCCTAAAATATTGCTGTAAATTAAATAGTGGCATTCTGTTTACTGGATATATGAGCGCATCCTGCGTGGCTGTCAGATCTCCTGTGCCACATGTCAGGATCAACTGTGTGGCTTAAGAATGGCGAAAAAAAAAAAAAACCGGAAAAACAGGTGGGTGGGGCATGCCCAATTGATTGAGGGCGATGAACACAGCTAGATTTTTCCTCCCACTCCCTTCTCTCTCTCTCTCTCTCTCTCTCTCTCTCTCTCTCTCGTCACTCGTCGTCCGTTCGCCACAGTGGAAGGTTCAGCATCATGAAGCGTCATCAAAGGTTAGCTATTAAATCCCGACAGAACAAAGAGAACATGAAGTCGTCTGTAAGTTCTACCATTTCTCTCCCTCTCTCAGTGCGTATGCATGTGTAATTTAGCGGTTACTTATGGTTTTGTACTAACAAAGGAACACCCCTCTGATACCGATACGTTACAGCAGGACAGACACCTGTTCGCTGCACCGTCGCTCGTCAAGTCGTAACAGCAGCACACAGACTGGTTACCTAATTAATCGGATCAGCCAATCGAGATTCCGGTGTCTGCGCAGCATCACGCAGAAGGGCTACATGAAATGTGGGATCAGGAGACACAACCGTTCGAGTTTTCTTAACCCGCCGAACCATGACCAAGTGTTCGCCAAAATATACTCATATAATTTGACTATCAGGGAATCGAAACGTGTAAATGTGGCCACAGACTCTGACAGAGACTGCCGTGTACTCATACAAATTGAGAGTGTTAAATATTGCATTAAAATACAGTATTCAAGGCTTGAGTGGGACTCTTTGTGTGCATGACGTTCACCGATGCTCATATGACGAGGAACACATCCCATCCCATACTACTATCAACATTTGCTTCTTTCTGAGGAAGGGATCGATCATAGATAAGTAAGGGGATGCACCAATCGCGGTAACACTTTGCACACTCGTCCGTTTACTTTCGTCATTCAAGAGTTACGAACAGATTATTATCATTATTTGTGTGTGTGTCGTCTGATTGGTTTGACGCCTCCCGCCACTATTTCCGCTACTGTTCCAACCTCTTCAGCTTAGAGAAGCAGTAGCACCCTACATCCACAATTATTTGCTGGATGGATTCCAGTCTGTATCTTCCCCCTTCGAGTTTCACCCTCGACACTTCCCACTAGTACCAGGGAGATTATTCCCTGTTGTCGTAACACACGTAGTATCACCTCGTCGCTTCTTGTCAGTATCTGGTTCATCAGGCAACCTCCTCATTCCTTATTTTATCATTCAATCTCAATTTCTATACTGTTTTGAAGCACAACATCTCAAAAGCTTCCATTCTTCTCTGTTCTGGTTCCCAGTGTCCATGATTCACTGTCACAAATGCTGTGCTACATTCTCAGCAATTTCTTCCACAAAGTAAGGCCTAGGTTCAATACCATTAGACTTCTCATGGCCAAGAATGCCCTTTTGACTGAGCTAGTATGTTTTTTATTTTCTTCTTGCTTTGTCCATCGTAGGTTGTTTGCATCCTAGGTACCAGGGTTCCGTAACCTCGTCCACTTCGTGATCGTCTTAGTGGCAGGAATAACAGCGTTGATCACTGTCGCTGTCACTGCATTAATAAGATCGTAAATGATGTGAAAATGTTGAAAATAAAATGTTAATTACGACGTGACAGCAGTTTGACAGTTCCACTCTTGCACTAAATGTTTACCACTGCTTCTTCGATGCATAAACGTAATAACAGGGGAGAAAGATTGTATCCCTGTCTTACACCCTTATAATCCGAACATTTAGTTCTTGATATTCCAATCTTATTGTCCTGTCTTGGTTGTTGTAGATACTGTATTTCACCCGTTTTTCTCTACAGCTTGGTCCTATTTCTCTCAGAATTTCGAACATCTAGCTCCTTGTTACATTGTCGAACGCTTATCTCAAACCTTGACTAATCTTTCCTTAATAATTTTGTATCCTACAGCCTTCCATGCTGACTCATCTCTACGATTCTCTTAAACTTCTGTATATTCTTCATCATTACTATAAATTCTATGAACTTGTCCTGATTTACCTTCAGTCTTGCTTCCACTATCAAACGCATCAGAAGTGCTTTCATGACCCCTTTACCTTCCATAAAGCCTAACTGATATACAGTCCACACACCAACTTGAAAAGTCGTTTGGTCCCTCCCCCCTCCCCACCCTTTTCCCCTCTCATTCCCCCATGTCCACAATGATGTTAGATGGAATGTTAGCTATCCATTTTATCTTCTCTGATCCGAAGTCTTCCAGAGCTCTTACAAGAATATGACTCTAATACCGGATCCTCAATGTCTTCCATATCGACTATGATGTCTTCATCTGTCACGACATCAAACAAGTCCTCTCCCTGATGTATGACTTCAATGTTCTCTTTCCATGTATCCACTCTCCACTCTGCGATTTACAGTGGAATTCCCATTCCACTCTTAATGTTCCTACCATTGCTTTTCATTTCACCGAAATGCTGATTCGGTCGTTCCGATCTATCTCGATTTCTTCACACTCTTCCAGCAGACATTTCGCCTTGTCTGCCCTTCACTTTCTAAGTGATTTTTATTCCTGTCTTTCCCCCACAGTTTTGTACTACCATTCCTCGTCGATCAATTGAAGTATTTCTTCTATTATCCGTAGTTTCTTCACAATTTATATTTAGGCAGCTACTTTTGTCTGTCCAGTAGTTGTAATTGCCCTTTTTTTAGAAGTGTGTACTCCTCTCCGTCTGAATTGTCTGCTCTGATATTCCTTATCGCAATATCAATATCCGTAAAGAACTCAAAGCGCGTCTCACCTTTCCTAAGTAATTTAGTGTCCCACAACCTTCCACATTGACTCTTCTGTACGATTCTCTTAAACGTCAGTCTACCCTACACCATTACTAAACTATAATCCATCTCTTACCATCCAATATCTGATTTCAGAATCTCTGTCCGACCATGATGTAATCTAACTGGAGTCTTCTCGGGCCTCTTATTAAAAAATGATTTGCTTTTGAGTATCGTCATATACTTTCTTTAACTTTTTATGTTCTACTTGCGACGTCGGCTTGTGTTGGGCTTGACTCGCTGTAGAATCTGTTGAGAATAGCTGTATCACTGAAGTGTTCACAATAACTGACTCTCTGCCCTACTTTCCTATTCGTAAGTAAATCTATTCCCATTATATCACTTTCTGTTCCTGTTAATTTTACCCTATAGTCGACTGACCAGATATCCTAATCTTCTTTCGATTTCACTTCACTGTCTTTCGTTATATGCAGGATGAACCTTTGCAGTTCCCTTTTCAGAAATTCTAGCTTTCCTCCATCGTTGAGACTTGTGACAATCCATGTTCTGACGCATTTGTAATTTCGAAAGACAATAATATTGTACTACAAAACCCTAGAGTGGTTGAACCAGTATTTTACCGCCAAAAAGGTCATCTGATATGGGTAGGTACATATAATCACCGCTTGCTACTGTTTGATGTACATGGGCAGTCTTCCCAGTTGGTAAGAAACGTCTCTTCATAATAAGCGCATTCTTCATTTTTGCAACCTGTTATTCGAGAGCGTAATTGTCGATACCGTACCATATATTTCTTCTATATGGTCAGTGCACATGGTAGTGGTGGTAGAAACAAAGATTATTCTGGACACAATCTACGTCTTCACGAAGGTGGAACGGAATTGTAGGTAAGAGCCCCTAGATGTCGTGCCTGTGATTTGCAGCTATCTGCCTGGTACTCACATATTGATCTGAGAGTCATTAGAACATCCACATATGGAATTCCCGGGCAGTTGATCGACACTGTGTGCACAACAACTGATCAATAGCATCTGGACGTCTACTAGTGGACATTAATATTGGGTATGTCTACCAGCCGAAAAACACACAGTCTCCTGTTGCATTCGAGTGGAAAGGATGGTTGTCGTCAAACCTATGTATTGACCATTGTGGTCATTTCGTGAGACGTATGTGGGATGAGGTGATACACTGCCCGAAATGAGCTGTGCCATTAGGCTTCCGTAAAATTATCATCCAAAAAGTTGCGAAGATAAAAACTATAGATAAGTGCAAGAACTACCGCACAACCAGTTTAATACCTCTTGCATCAAAATTACTGAAAAAAATAGTATGCAGAAGAACGAAATTGAAATTTGAGACTCTGCTAAATAACAATCAGCTTGGCTCTAGGATAGGTAAAGGCGCAAGGACACATTTCTGACGTTGTGGTTGATGACGGGAGCAAGATAAAAGAAAAATCAGGACACGTGGATAGCATCTGTCTACCTGTAAAAGCGTTCGACAATGTAAAATGGAGCAAGATGACCGAAATTGCGAGAAAAATAGGAGAAATATCTAGGAAACGATGGGTAATATACAATATGTGCGAGACCGAAGAGGGAATAATAAGACTGGAACACCAAGAAGTGCTCAGTTTAAAATAGGTGTAAGGGAGGGACGTAGTATTTCACCGCTGCTTCACTATCCATATATAGAAGAAGCAATGATAGAAATAAAAGAAAGGTTCCGAAGTGTAATTAAAATGACATTGCTATTCTGAGTTAAAGAAAGGAAGAATAAATTTCCGGATATGTTACATAGAATGAACAGTCTCATGAGTACAGAATACGAGTTGAGAGTAAACTGAAGAAGGACTAAAGTAATGAGAAATAGTAAAATGAGAATAGGTAGAAGCTGTAAGTATGCTGTTTAGGTTTTTTATTGGTAACGCCACCTCTGTATGAAAATCACTGGCTGTGCTGTGTGCAGTCTGTGGGTAGTGTGCATTGTTGTCTGCCATTGTAGTGTTTTGAAATTTGGCATGAACTGATATATATATTATGACTTGTGATGATATTAAGGTAAATACATTGTTTGTTCTCTATTAATATCTTTCATTTGCTAACTATCCCTATCAGTAGTTAGTGCCTTCAGTAGTTTGAATCTTCTATTTAGCTGGCAGTAGTGGCGCTCGCTGTATTGCAGTAGCTTGAGCAGCGAAGATTTTTGTGAGGTAAGTGATTTGTGAAAGGTATAGTTTAATGTTTGTCAGGGCCATTCTGTAGTAGGAAATTTTGAAAGTCAGATTGCGTTGCGCTAAAAATATGTGTGTCAGGTTAAGCACAGTCCTGTAGAATTGTTCAAAAGGGGACGTTTCAAAGCTTAATGCCAAATTGATGATCACCTAGTAGACGAAATTAAGGAATGCTGCTACCTTGGAAGCAAAATAACGCAAGACGGTCAAAGCAAGGAGGGCATAAAAAGCAGTCTACCATAGACAAATAGAGCGTTACAGGCCAGACGAGGTCTATTAGTGTCATACGTAGGCCTTAAAATGAGTAAGAAGCTTCTAAGGATGTACTTTTGGAGCACACCATGGTATGGCAGTGAAACATTTACTGTAGGAAAACCTGTGCAGAGAAAGGAAACGTTTGAGATGTGGTGCTACAGAGGAATGTTGAAAGTTCTGTAGACTAATAAGGTACGGAATGAGGAGGGTCTCCGCAGTATCGGCGAAGAGAGGATCAAATGAGAAACACTGACAAGAAGAATGGACAGGATGATTGGAAATACGTTGAGACATCAAGAAAGAACTTCCATGAAGCTAGACGGAGTTGTAGAGGGTGAAAACTGTACATGAAGACACCGTGTGGTGTACATCCAATAAATAATTGAAGAGAATTGGTTCAAGAGCAACTCTGAGATCAGTAATCCGGCTCAGGAGAAGAAAAAGAAAAAAAAAAAGAATAAAAAACATGCCCTAGATAGGTCAACGGAATAATAGATTACACCATGACTTTAAGATAATATGGCTATCAGCGTTCATACGCCCACTAATCCCCTACCCACGTACATCGAGAGTGCAGTGCGTATGCAGATGTGCTCTTATTTACATGATTGCCTCATCAGACAGTGAATACAGAATTACTCATTATGTAAATAAGTGCAAGGAGCAGAGAATATGTAACGAGATACAACGAAAGTTTGACAGACGACCGAAGGCAAGAAACTTACGCATAGGGATTTGAAGAGCCATCCTCCCAAATACGTAGAAAGGAAGGAAGATAATTGTTTAACGTCACGGATTGTTTCAACGATGGTGAAGCGAGATGCCGTGCCCGTTCAAAGGAATCATCCCGGCATTTGCCGGGAACGATTTAGGGAAACACGATTTTAAGAAATTGTCCTCCGCAATGCGAGGCCAGTGTGCTTACCACTGCGTCATCTCTTACAACCGCCCAGAGAAGCCTATTAGTTAAGATAATAGACGCCAAATTGATTAACATGTGGATTAAACTGTACAAACGTACCAAGAGTTCTGTGAGTGATTGTATATTTGGAGAGATAAATAAGAAATACAGTTAATAACAAAAAACCACATTCCCGAGTAACGTCAGATGAAATGTATAAATCCACTAGATAGACATCGTAGAAAATGAAAGGTACGTAAGGGTGATAAAGTTGTAGTAGAAATGGTTCAAGCTACAGGCCAGACAATACAAAAGGAATTTGTAAGGTTCTGTGTAGAATATCGACACAGAAAGAAAACTTTCCAACACTGTAACTATTACACATACCGCAATGGATTCCGAAAATATCGATCATTTGAAACGCAACTCGCACTTTTCTCACGAAACACCCTGAAAGCCATGGCTCATGGTGGATGCAGATTTTCTCGACTTCCAAAAAGCATATGACTTTGTACCACACCGACGCTTATTGTCAAAAGGACGGTCGTATGGGGAATCAACAGAAATTTGTGACTGGGTTTAGGATTTATTGGTAGAAAAGTCAATTCGTGTTACGTATTTTGAATGGAGAGTCATCGACGGATGTAGGAGTAACTTTGGGTATGCCCCAGGAAAGTGTGTTGGGTCCCTGCTATTCTTGTTATACGTTTATGATTTTCAAGACCATATTAGCTCAGACTTCTCGCAGATGACGCAGTTGTCTAAAATGACGGACTACCTGAAAAAAGCTACAAAACTGTTCCGATCTTGGTAAGACTTCAAAGCGATGTAAAGATTGGAAACTTAATTTAAATATTCAGAAATATGAAAATGTGCGCATCGAAAAAGTAAAAAGCGTAGTATCCTATGACTACGGTACCAAAGCTAGACTTCGTCAGTTTATACAAATATCTGGGTGTAACACCTCGCGGGGGGGTATGAAATGAAACGATCCTTTATACTCAATGTTCGGTAAAGCAAATAGCAGACTTTGGTTCATTGACAAAATACTAAGAAAATTCAATGTCTACGAAGGAGAGTGCCTAAAATCACTCATGAAACCCATCTTAGGGTATTAATTGTGACACTCGTACCAAACAGGAGTAACAGGGGATATTGAACGTACACAGAGTAGGGCAGCACGAATGGTCGCATTTTCGCTAGTACCCTGGGAGAGTGCCAGAAATGATGAACAAAATGAACTGTCAAGCACTTGAAGAGAGATGCAAAGTTTACTCAGGAATCATCTTGCAAGTTAAGAAGCCGCTTCAGCTACATTTCATCTGTCTTCATCAGATCACAACCGGCTTCGTGGGTCTGAAAACCACATCCTTGTTTGATATTTCTGTAACAATGAATCACAAATGAATAACAGACCGTAAACTGCCCTCAAACATGAAGGAACTTTAAAAAATCATTTAAACATGTAAGTTTGAGAAAATTGTGCTCACCTAATTAGGTCAGAAGACGAGCCCCGAACATGGAACGCAACTTTCATCGTCAGACCAAACCAAAAATCTCCTAAACGGTGGTAGGTCAATAAATCAAAATCAGCCGGTCGCTGGATCTATGTCCAACATGGTTGGTGCAACCTAACCAGATTACATAATGGTAATCCTCTGGTAACGTGACGATACATAAAAACCATGTAAACACCAGCTGAGAGGTTAGTTTAAATAACAACTGCTTTTCAACTGTGCGTGAAATTTATGGGACTTAACTGCTAAGGTCATCAGTCCCTAAGCTTACACACTACTTAACCTAAATTATCCTAAGGACAAACACACACACCCATGCCGGAGGGAGGACTCGAACCTCCGCCGGGACCAGCCGCACAGTCCATGACTGCAGCGCCCTAGACCGCTCGGCTAATCCCGCGCGGCTTTAAATAACAAAGGGGAAGCTATCAGCGAAAATTTTTTTCCATGGTAGTGGGTACTTTAGGGTCTGCTACTTCTTCAGATTCACTGTTAAACAGAGGATCTGGTTTTCAGTACCACGAAGCCGGTTGCGATCTGATAATAAAATGATTAAATAAAGGTGAAGCGGCTTGTTGATCCACAAGAGAATTAGCCACAGCTGTTGTTGCCGTGTCTACAAGGTTTTCTACATGCCTAGAAAGCCTTCTTAAAAAGTCTCTACTACCAGCTTTAAACGATAAATCTAAGAATATATTATAACCCCGTACGTGTCGATCCTGTAAGTATCGTAAGGACAAGGCTAATTAAATACAGAGCGCACGGATGAACTATAACTCTCATTCTCCTCATGTGACATGCAAAGTGGAATGGGAAGAATCCATAACGACTGATTCAGTGGAAAGAATCCCCTGTCATGTACATAACAGTAGTTTGCAAAATATGAATGAAGGTGTACATGTAGGAACAACTGAGATGCTCAAGAATGTCTGCAATATAGGGACCGGCGAGCTCAGCTGCAGTGGTGGTTCGTGGAACTGTGAAGTTGGAAGCCACAATGCCAGTAGTCCACCACCCAGAACAGGTTACCACTGAAGGGATAAGTGGTGGCCTCTTAGTCGTCCCACTTGTTGTCAAGAAAATAACATTGTTACCCCATTGATGTATTACTTAGTACTACAGTAGTCGTGAAGATGTCCAGAGAGGTCAAGGAAAATGATCCGTCCAGCACGCAGCTCGTGATCACAGGCAGTCGTCGGTGTCCTGCTGGCGAGGAAGCACTGACGCCATAGGCAATGCAAGGTCATTGACACCAACAAGACTGCGTACCGCAGACATGCTGCCTATGGCAGCCAGGTAGCCTCATAGCATGAACGCCGTGGCCTGTGGGACAACGCCGTGGACCCAGTGTAGAAGAAGCGACTCGGTACATCACTGTCAGCCTAGACAAGTGGAATAAGTGCTTCCTCGCCAGCAGGACACCGACGACTGCCTGTGATCACGAGCTCCGTCTGAACGGAGCATCTTCCTTGACCTCTCTGGGCATCTTCACGACTACTGTAGTGCTAAGTCATACATCAATGGTTTAACAATGCTATTTTCTTAACAACAAGTCGGACGACTAATCGGAAACCACACATCCCTTCACTGGTACCCTGTTTTGGGTCGTGCACTACTAGCATCATGACTTCGAACTACACAGTTCCAACACCCACCACTCCAGCTGAGCTCGCCGGTCCCTGTATTGCAAAACATCTTGAACATCACAGTTGTAGCACCTCGCCAGCACAGACGATAGAGGTTGAAGAGCTGCAAGGACTCAGGCTTTCGGCACGTGGGAAGAATGAATGTCAGTAATTTATGGAATTTTCTCGTCGTGGTCATTTCGCGAATTGTGTGTGTGAGGAAGTAATACGTCGTTCGAGTGTCCCCGAGAAGCATACTCTCGAAAGTTCAGTAGTAAATCTTTCCGTGACGCACAACGCCTCTCTTGTAATGGCTGCCACTGGAGTTTGTTCAGCATCTCTGTAATGCTCTCGCACCTACTAAATGATCCCGTGACGAAACACCCCTCTCTTCTTTGGATATTCTGTTAAGGATTTTATATTCGTGAACAGTGCTCAAGAATCAGTTGAACAAGCGCCTTGTAAGCTACACCTTTTGTGATTGATCTACATTCCAGTAAGATTCTTCGTATGAGTCTCATCTGGCGTCTTCTTATCCTACTGTTTGTATTATATGGTTATTCCACCTAACATCGCTCCAGATAACTACTCCTAAATATTTTACAGTAGATTCTGTTTCCCGCAGTTTGTCATCAATGCATCAATGCTGTAATTGTGCAGTAGTAGATTTGTTGCCCTGTGTATGCACAGTATGTTACATTTATTCACTTTCAGTGTCAGACCCTGACCATTCATCTAACTTCTGGATGTACGTCTGCAAACCGATAATTTCTTCGGCGTTGATACTGTCTTATAGACGACCGCATCATCTGAAAACCGCAGCGTCTCGAAGAGATTCCGACGCTTTCTGCTAGATCATTTATAAACAATGCAAAATCTGTACTATCACACTTGCTTGGGATACTCCGCAAATTACTTTTATTTTGTTCCGTTAAGGGCGACGTGTTGAGTTCTATACCCCAAGGGAGTCTTGAATTCAGTTGGAAATCTGGCGCGATACTAGACAAATACGTTTCTCTTTTTCTGTTTCTTTTTTTGGGTTTTCAATAATCGGCTTTGCGGGACAGCGTCAAATGCCTTCTATAAACCAAGGAAAACGGCATCAACCAGAGCACCTTTGTCACAGCGCTATCAGTCTCATCGAGGAAAAGAGCGAGGTGAGGCTCCCAAGATCTGTATTCGGAGTCAACGTTGATTTTTACATATGGGATTTTCGTTCTCCAAAACGTCATACTTCTTAAGCATAAAACATGTCCTATAATTCGAAAACCGATTGACGACAACCATATTATGTGCGTCTAATCTACAACTCTTGAAAACGGGAATAAACCGCCTAATTTTCCAGTCATTAGGTACGTTTTGTTACTCCAGCGATTTACAATACATTGCTGCGGAAACGGGTGCAAGTTCTTTCACATAATCTTTGTAGAATTTTATAAATATCGTATCTGGTACAGATACCTTTCCACTACCAAGCGTTTGTAGCTACTTTTCTACTCCTTGACTGGTATCTCAATATCTGCCTCTTCGACGTTCATATGGCGTTTAAGTAAATCTTGCCGCATCGGTGACAGTGGTCCCTGCACCAGGAAGTTGCTCATGGTGTAGCTCCCATTTGCCGGCCTGATTCCCTAGCTTCTAGCATTTAGTGAGGAAGATGTATCAGTTTCACCCAGCTGAGCTGAATAAATTATCTCAACGTAGCACGCCACCCTCCATCAGAAAACCTACCTTCTGGATTTCTGTTCATAGCAATTCCGAAAAATCTCGACAGTGTCAAAGTCGTGACGTGGATGCGCCTGACACCACTTGTTACATGGGGAAGAAGCCACTTGCAATGACTTCTGCATCACTTGTTTCGCATCTTGCGTTACTTGTTAGCAGCAGACACAGTGGCTGCGCCAAAGACTGAGACGACGTGGAGTTTTACAATTATTTATTGAACTTTCTTTACAATTTCTCCCTCGTCGTTGCTGCCCAGCTCTGCGGATCCCTCCGCCTGGCTGCTGCTGTGTAGATTCTCCGACAATGCGCGCAACGCACCGCTGATCGCACTCGGGAGCCTCAGGCCACCAGTGCTCTGCTGAAGCCAGGGTGCCCTGTGGTTGAGATGAACTCGGCGCCGCTCGGCGCCCCAGTACGTGAGGTCAGCTGCCAACGCCTGCTGCACCGGCGGCTGAGAAGCCGTCAGTGGCGATGTCCACGGGGTCCCGTCATGGACGGCCCACGCGCCCTGGGACGGGGTTACCGTGAAGTCCGGGCGTCAGTCCCCGGCGGCGCCTGTGACCATGACCGCGCTGCGGCCGGTCCTGCTGGAAGTTCTCGCTGTAGTTAGTCAGCCATGGTGCCGACCGGACTCGGGCCGACTTCCAGAGCTGAAGTTGACATCTGGCTGAACGGATGACTCCTACGAGCTGGAACAGACTTTCGGAATCGTCACCTACGAAGATTGAACATTCGGACGCGGATCACGTCCGTCCTCAGATCCGAACTGCTTCCTAATGGCTTCTGTCTGTTGCTGCCTGCGCTCCACTATTTATATCCGGCAGGAGGACGTTTTTTTACCTTCGGTGGTAGCTTTTGTTATTACTCCCGGAGTATATTGCAGCGTAGCTTAGCGTGCTGGCCTCACTTCCCCTTACTCAGCACTCCCCAGGCTTCGCTCGGCGCTCGGTCTGTGTGCGTCCTTGCCTCAGCTTGTTGGTAGACTGCTGCTGTCAGTAAGGCTATCTGTGCCGCCCTTACTTCGCAACGCCTCGGTCGCCGGCGTGCATGTGTTTTGCCATTCTCCACTGCGTGAAGCAACGCTTACTACATGCGACTGCAACAAGTAGCACATCTGTTTACAAAAGCTGAACATATTCTGAACGTTGATAATCCACCTTAAACAGCGTATAGGGTACAAGGTGCATTATGTTTTCCAATATTTTTGTTATGACGAACCTTTTACTATGTGCTGATTTTTATCCATATCACAACCATGTTTTACGTCCAACGTCAAATGAAGGCCCTTGATAACGAAAAGCAAGACCTAACAATGACAACAAAGTCTTTCGATTGTTTTAAATAAATCCGTAGGCGATCTTGGTGTGCTGAATGTTTTAGCACTCAGAGACTAACACAATAACGTTATTAATTTCATCCATCTCGAAATTAGTCAGTAAAGGTTTCAGTGCTGAGCTCCGCACTTCTTCTTGTTTTTCAAGTAGTTTCCTATTAATTCTTACTTAACTGATCTTTACTTGCTACAGTTAACCCAGTTCACTGATACTTGATTCTCTGAGAGTTGACAGCGACATAGGCGCTTCCACCTATAGTAGATGCAGATTACGCATAGAAAAATTCCAGTGAAGAGCCAAAATGTGGTACATCTTCCTAATATTGTCTGGAGCCTCTGCGAGCGCGCACAATGCCGCAATACGATGTGACATGGACTTGATAATGTCTGAAGTACTGCTGGAGGACTTTGACACCATAAATCCTACAGAGCTGCCCATAAATCCGTAAGAGCACGACGGGGTGGAGATCTCTTCCGAGCAGCACGTTTCAAGGCATTCCTGATACGCACAATAATATTCATGTCTGGGGAGTTTGGCGGCCAGCGGAAATGTTAAAACTCAGAAGAGTGTTCCTGGAGCCACTCTGTAGCAATTCCCCAAGTCCATCGGAATGCTCAATGGACATGAATGGATGCAGGTGATTAGCCAGGATGCTTACGTACATTTCACATGTCAGAGTCGTATCTAGACGTACATTTCACATGTCAGAGTTGTATCTAGACGTACATTTCACATGTCAGAGTCGTATCTAGACGTACAAGGGGCCCCATATCGCTCCAACTCCACACCCTCCACACCATTACAGAGCCTCCAGCAGTTTGAACAGTCCCCTGTTGACATGCAGGTTTTTGTGTCGTGCAGACATCAAAGGTATAAGGGAGAGCCTTCTGCTCCGAAAGCCCATATAAATGATGTTTTTGTTGAATGGTTCGCACGCTGATACTTGTTGATGGCCGAGCATTGAAATCTGCAGCAATTTTTGGAAGGGTTGCACTTCTGGAACGTTGAATGATTCTCTTCAGTCGTCGTTGGTCCCGCTCTTGCAGGATCTTTTTCCAGCCGCAGCGATGTCGGAGATTTGATGTTTTACCGGATTCCTGATGTCCAAGGTAAACTCGTGAAATGGTCGTACGGGAAAATCCCCACTTCATCGCTACCTCGGAGATGTTATGTCCCATCGCTCGTGTGCCGATTATGACACCACGAAAAAACTCACTTAAGTGTTGATAACGTGCCATTGTAGCACTAGTAACGGATCTAATAGCTAACGCCAGACACTTGTTATCTTATATAGGCGTTGCCGACCGCAGCGCCGTATTCTGTCTGTCTACATATCTCTGTATTTGAAATCGCATGCTTATAGGAGGTTGTTTGGCGCTTCAGTGGAGAACGGCTACAGTACTAGAAACTACCGACCGAAAAGCTGGTGACACCTGCAAGACTGTGTCACACAGTGAATCTCGTGCTGCCTAGTGGCATCAAAACAGTCGTGGATGAAACGGTGTTGTACTGTGAGGCGTCATCCTGTGAACCCAGTGTAGTAGAGGACGCTCATAAAAGTAATCTCTGGAAATTTTTATAAGGACTCGGGCCATCCTTGTTTTGTTGTAGCACTGATTTCCATCGCATATGTCAGAACAGAATCCTGGCTCTCAGGTGGAGTCATCTGTCTTTCTGCTGCGTCATTGCAATTGAAAATCTGTGTAGGTAAATTTTGCTGTTTCACCCATCATAAACTGGAAGAAAAATTATAACATCTATGCTTAAAAAATGTATATGTTTCATAGAAAGCACTACCACATACCACTGCTATTGCACTGCCACTATCTCTGCTTGGTGACAACGTGAAGTAACCACTTTTCTACTTGGCAGCAGTAGTTGCTGCATGAGCAGGAGGCTCCTGACAGAACTTCCCTCGACCTGCCTAACAAGGCGTGGTTCCCTGGTACCTTGAGTTTACTGAGAAAGATGTCTCAATGTGACCCAGCTATGTGAAGTACATTGTTTGTGACTTAACACTGTGCCAGCCGCGGTGGTCTAGCGGTTCGAGGCGCTCAGTCCGGAACCGCGGACTGCTACGGTCGCAGGTTCGAATCCTGCCTCGGGCATAGATGGGACTTATGTCCTTAGGTTGGTTAGGTTTAAGTAGTTCTAAGTTCTAGGGGACTGATGACCACAGATGTTAAGTCCCATAGTGCTCAGAGCCTTTTGAACCACTTAACATTGTCAACATGGGTTTAGAAAACATCGTTCTTGTGAAACACTAGTATCTCTTTATTCGCATGAAGTGTTGAGTGCTATTGACAAGGGATTTCAGATCGATTCCCTATTTCTGGATTTCCGGAAGGCTTTCGACACTTTACTACACAAGTGGCTTGCAGTGAAATTGAGTGCTTATGGAATCTCGTCTGTTGTGTAACTGGATTTGTGATTTCCTGTCAGAGACGTCACAATTCGTAGTAATTGACGGAAAGTCATCGAGTAAAACAGAAGTGATTTCTGGCATTCCCCAAGGTAGTGTTATAAGCCCTTCGCTGTTTCTTATCTGGATAAACGATTTGGGAGACAACCTGAGCTGCCGTCTTAGGTTGTTTGCAGATGAAGCTGTCGTTTATCAACTAATAAAGTCATCATAAGATCAAAACGAACTGAAAGACGATTTAGAAAAGATTTCTTAATGGTGTGAAAATTGTCAGTTGACACTAAATAACGAAAAGTATGAGGTCATCGACATGAGTGCTAAAAGGAATTTGTTAAACTTCGGTTACACGATAAATCAATCAAATCTAAAGGCCGTAAATTCAACTAAATACCTAGGAATTACAATTACGAACAACTTACAATGGAAGGAGCACATAGAAAATATTGTGGGAAAGGCTAACGAAAGACTACATTTTATTCGTTTAGAGTACTACTGCGCGGTGTGGGATCCTTACCAGAAAGGACTGACGGAGTACATCGAAAAAGTTCAAAGAAGGGCAACACGTTTTGTATTATCGCGAAATATGTGAGAGAGTGTCACTGAAATGATACAGGAACTGGGCTGCACATTATTAAAAGAAAGGAGTTTTTCGTTGAGACGGAATCTTCTCACGAAGTTCCAATCACCAACTTTCCCCTCCGAATGCGAAAATATTTTGTTGACACCGACCTACATAGGGAGAACCGATCACCACAATGAAATAAGGTAAATCAGAGCTCGTACGGAAAGATATATGTGTTCCTTCTATCCGCACGCTATACGACATTGGAATAATAGACAATTGTGAAGGTGGTTCTATGAACCCTCTGCCAGGCACTTAAATGTGATTGACAGAGTATCAATGTAGATATAGAACATTACCATCAAATTTTTATCAGGCAATGTAATTAGTTGACTTTAGAATCGGATACAGCTCAATGTGAAGTCGACGGGCGAGCTATAAACTGAGCTGAAAATATAAATTACCACCTTATTTTAGATTCATTTCGTTTCAGAGTACTTCAGACGTAGTTTCTATTAACCTCGATTCACAGATCATAAGAAGAAAAGATTCTGATGAAACATACTTTGCTATATAGACGAATATTTACCTCAGTAACACAGCTTCCATTCCAGTTCATCAGGATACTAATAAATTCGGAGTTGAAAGAGTAGACTGACAGGGAAATTATGTTTAACCAAAATTGTTCCTACCATTTCTAGTTCTATTGTCTTTAAACTGAGAAATTGAACGATCATTAAGTGTTAAAGAAACGTTTCTAAATATTCTCAATAAAGTAATGGAGCATTTATGAATGTAGGCTTCAAAACTTACAATTACCGCTTACGTAATAAACGTCACGAAGGATTTCGTAAAGATTGACACTGATAAACGTTATGCTGTTTTATATAAAATCCTCAAATAGTCCGGATCCATACATTTTTACAGTCATCCATTACTAATTTCGGGTAAGTAATTATTCAATCTTCAAATCAGTTAATAACATGAGTGCACTTCTAATCACAAGACTGGATGAAGACAGTCATTTTCATCCAATCTTGTGATGACACACTACACTTATTTTATTTATTTGAAAACGGTTAATAACCTAACAGAAATTAATTATCCGTGACTGTTAAAATCCTGCGATCTGGACTGTTAAAGGATTTTGTGCCCGCCCGGTTAGCCATGCGGTCTAACGCACTGCTTTTCGGGCGGGAAGGCGTGCCGGTCGTCCGGTGTGCCAGCCAGTCTGTGGATGGTTTTGAAGGCGGTTTTCCATCTTCCTCGGCGAATGCGGGCTGGTTCCCCTTATTCCGCCTCAGTTGCACTATGTCGGCGATTGCTGCACAAACACTTTCTCCACGTACACGTACACAACAATTACTCTACCACGGAAACATTGGGGTTACACTCGTCTCTGGGTTCGGTGTGGGGCGGCGGTGGGGTGAGTGGACTGCTGTAGTCTGTTGTAGGGTTGTGTACCACTGCGGGCTACGGTGGGGATGAAGCCTTTGCGTCGTTTCTTGGTCCCCAGTTCTATACAATACCATACAAAAGGATTTTGTATAAAAATCTTTAACGGTTAATATTTTCTTAGACTGCTTGTCTTCACCTTGACCACGCCAGGAAATAGCATTAACATTAATGTTGTAAAACAAACTGATGAGTTTCTTCGTGTTGGACAGTTGAAGAGAACTACCACTGGGGCAATGAACAAATGGCCTGACGGTTGGATAGTAGATAGCTTAACAAAGCTCTTTGTTTGTTTTCAACAGATAAAAAAACTAAGAAGTTAGTTTAATGAAATGTTAAATATCCAGCAGTGGATGCGGAATGGCTGATGATGATGATGAAAAGGACGATGATGAAATTCAGTTACTAGGTCATTTTTAACAGCAGAGACAGTGAGCAAACATCCCTGCGATATTAGTATGCAACTGATAGTTCTAGAAAGCTGTGAACTATTACTCAACGCGATTATGTGCACTCAACTAGTTACATTTTGTTTTCAGAACAGGGTTTGCTATTTCTTCAGGTTTTAGGTCCCAGGTTTGACTCCATTTCTGTCAGGAATCTCTTTATTTAATTTACTGATTATTTGAATTCTCCTGCGCCTTAGAACCCCAGGTGATCAAAGCCCAAATAACTGTCACATGTAAGTAATTTAAATGATACGAATGGATGCTTTTGTCTCTTGGTTTTACGCATCGGACTGGTCTTGTTTCTAATTTATTGGTCCTCTTACCAAGTTGTCTGGCGTACAGGCGCTGGTATCGTGAAACAAACTTCGTGATACCATTCAGATTTGCTTGCGGGGCCCAATGGACTGTAGGTAACAGTGCTCCGGTGCGGGAACTGTTCGACGTGAGTAGTGAGCGTACGAGTGGCTGCATGTTGGACAGGAACGGAAAACTTCTCACAACACAGCAGTCCATTAAACTGTGTGAGAATTTCGTCCCTCGAAGCTGTAGCGCGTAGGGTAAATTTCGGTGGTACCTCGCCCGCGTCGCTGAAGCGTACTATTCTGCAAACATGGAAACTAGTTATGGAGTGGCGCTACGTAGCAGAATTGCTGACGGAAAGCTGTTAGAGAAGGATAACACGAAGGCAGAGTTTGTCAACACTACCTGCAGACAATCTGGCCGCCCGGTTGCTCTGTGCGTTGTCTCGTATTCACACAGGCGGGCTTAACACGTTTTAAATGTAAGTACATACGGGGAAAATGGAAAGATGCTTACATTTGCATAAGATCAGAGAACGCATAACTAACATCTGAGATTTGCTTAATATCAAAGGAGGCATGAATGAGATCTTCAACGAAACGTGTAAAACCCAAACAAATAATAAAGAAACAGAAATTTGGGTATGCACCAGAATGCCAATACTAGTAAATGTAATCCCGTGTGTACACAATAATGTCACCAGCAATAAATATTGAGATATCACAGCAACCGAGAATGTGGGGCCCTGACAGCAAACGATACGCATAATAGCGCACCTTAAAACATGAAGGGAAGAATCTACTAATGTCGATTAATTTTAGATAAGGCACCAGGAAAAAGTATGTAAAGTGTTTTATTTTTAGGTTGGCTTTCATGTACGAGGTGCAATAAGAGGGCCACAAGAGGCTACAGTCATTTAGGCGTGGTACTGGACAAGAGACTTAAGGATCTAACTTCAAGTCAGAATATGAAGAAGTCTTAAGCAATACAGAATATCCTAGTGGAGTAATCCTAGGAACCGAAAGAAAATTAGACTGAATACCAATATAGGTAATTTTATCTCATAGAAAGCATATGGGTGACTGAATGAGACAAGAAGAACATCAAACAATGCAACAGAAAAAATATTTACCGCTGTTTTTACTGTAACAGTATTTCTAATTAATGTCTCTAACAAAACACGATACTCTTACTGAAGCGAATATATGAAGTGCACTCGGAACAATCTGAGAGGTCAATTGAGCCTTGATGTACCTCTTTTTTGGAACACTGGTGTCCCCAGATTTACTAAGGTACCTGCACTGCATTTTATTCTAGTTAACAATCGCTGCCTCAGATAATGATGAGTGTCGTCACAAAAATTTCCACCAAGCTGAACAATGAGACGGAACTTTCCAGTCATATTTCATGTAGCTCTTGTTGTTTGGATTAGACTATATTTACTTTCATGCCAATTGATCCGTAGTGAGGAGGTGTTCCAGAATGTAGAACATGTCAGAAAAACAATACTACATGACAAATTTCATTAAGGAATAAATATATTGGGAAACAATAGTTAGTATCCCTAGGTCCCTAAACAGGATTCTGCAGGATGTTCTTGAGTTCACACCACATATAACTCTTATCGCACGTTTTTGTGGGTGGAAAACTTTAGCTTGGCTTGATGAATTAGCCCCAAAAATAATCCCGTATGACATTATGGAATGAAGCTAAGCATAGTATGCCAGCTTTTTCGCTTTTATATCCCCTATGTCTGACATAATTCGTATTGCAAATAGAGACCTGTTAATACACTATGTATATACACTATGTGATCAAAAACATACCATTTATATATTAGGTGCATTGCGCTAGCAACTGCTAGGTTCTCTATATCAGTGACCTCAGTGGTCACTAGACATCGTGAGAGCAGAATTGGGCGCTCCACAGAACTCACGGACTTCGAACGTGGTCAGGTGACTGGGTGCCACTTGTGTCATACGTCTGTACGTGAGATTTCCACAGTCGTGAAGATCCCTAGGTCCACTATTTCCGATGTGATAGTGAAGTGGAAACGTGAAGGGACACGTACAGCACAAAAGCGTACAGGCCGACTTCGTCTCTTGAATGACAGGTTCGTAATGTGTAATAGGCAAACATGTATCCGGACCATTACACAGGAATTTCAAACTGCATTAGGATCGACTACAGGTACTATGACAGTTACGCGGGAGGTGAGAAAACATGGGTTTTGTGGTTAAGCGGCTGCTGATAAGCCACACATCACGCCGGTAAATGCCTAACCATGCCTCCCTTGGTGTAAGGAACGTAAACACTGAACGATTGAACAGTGGAAAAAGGTTGTGCCGAGTGCCGAATCACCGTACCCAATGTGGCGATCCGATGGCAGGGTGTGGGTATGGCGAATGCCCAGTGAAGTCATCTGTCAGCGTGTGTAGTGCCAACAGTAAAATTCGGAAGCGGTGTAATGGTGTTATGGTGTGGTGAGTACAGTTCTACATTGATGTCTTAAGCACTTTCTTGCTTCCCGCTGTTAAAGAGCAATTCGGAGATGGCGAGTGCATTTTTCAACACGATCGAGCACCTGTTCGTAATGCACGGACTGTGGCGGACTAGTTGCATCACAATAACATCCCTGTAATTGAGTAGCCAGCACAGAGTCCTGACCTGAATCCTATAGAACACCTCTGGGATGTTTAACGCCGACTTCGTACCAGGCCTCACCGACCGACATCGATATCTCTCCTCAGTGCCGCACCCCGTGAAGAACGAGCTGCCTTTCCCCAAGAAAACTTAAAGCTCCTGATTGAACATATGCCGGCGAGAGTGGAAACTGTCATCAAGGCTAAGGATGGGCCAATACATACTGAATTCTAGCATTGCCGACGGAGGGCACCACGAACTTGAAAGTCATTTCAGCCAGGTGTCCGGATACTTTCGATCACATAATGTCTGTATACATACAAATCAGAAATGATACGAGTAACAGCCGGCCGCGGTGGCCGTGCGGTTCTAGGCACTCCAGTCCGGAGCCGCGCTGCTGCTACGGTCGCAGGTTCGAATCCTGCCTCGGGCGTGGATGTGTGTGATGTCCTTAGGTTAGGTAGGTTTAAGTAGTTCTAAGTTCTAGGGGACTGATGACCACAGCAGTTGAGTCCCATAGTGCTCAGAGACATTTGAACCATTTGATACGAGTAACAACAGCTGCACATGAAATTATACATCAGTAATGAGACGAGTAACCAGAGCTACACCTGATGTAAGACTGAAAAGTTCCGTTACAATGTTCAGAGTTGTAAGTTTCCTGACAACAATTACATTAGTATACCAGGCAGCGATTGTTAACTAGTACAAAATACAGTCCAAGTACATTAGTAAATCTGAGAACACCAGTGTTCTAAAAAAGAATTATACCACGGTTCAGTTGACCCCTCAGGCTGTTCCGAGTACGCTTTGTGAAATTTCCATGAAATCGTGAAAATTCGACGAACAGCAACAGACTGTAGTCTAAAGCAGAAGAAATGAGAAAAAGTCACGAAGTTTAGTGGAAAGATGTTTGAAGCTGATTTGATTACTGCGGAAATAAGAGTTGAAAGGTGTATTTTCATCTCATTCGGTGTTCTAGTATTAAAGCTTTTTTTGCCTAATACAGGTACGCATAGTTTCGCGTCTCAAGCCGTGTAAATTACTCTGCGACACTGATCTCATTTTCAGTGGCAGCCATATCTAGTGTCCAAAACGAAACTAGCATCTACTGTCCCCGTGGTCAAGACGGCTAACGCTTGATAATGTCAAAGACAATCGCTACTGTTTGAAACCCTACGTCAGAATTTCAGTATAATCCACAAACAAGTTGGCCAAAGAGTGATGATTCGTGGACAACTGAAGTGCTTCTCCGTTTCCTTTGACTAAATATCAGCCGTAGGATGAATGTATGGCTTTAATCTGCCATAGAATACTCTATTCGATAAAAACTAGTGTTTTGGAATGAAGGTTTAGAATTTTCCAACCAAAAGGACAGCCAAACACAAGGGCACATAAGTGATGTTCAGATGTGAATAAACAAAAGTGATTCGCATTGCGAGAGCGGAGTGGTAATAAAAGCTTATCGCGCTGCATCATAAACCTGAGCTTCAGTGTGTTAAGTCATTTTCATGCTTAGCAGTTTGTGAGCCTGTGAACACTGTTTCCAATTTCGTAGTGCACAAGGTTTTTACGATTTACACTAATCTCATTACATTTATTCACGGTCCAATAACGTTAATGTTACCACCACCTACGCTCAGCGCTAACATACAGAACCCACACAGAGACGGCACGTCGTATCACTAACAGTGGGGAAACGCGGAGAACAGTGCAGTCGTTGTAGTAATGCGGAAATGGAGCGACTTATCTGAATTTCAACTGGGTAAGATTATAGGCTTTCGGGCCAAGGGTGGAAGCAGTTTCCAAATGGATAAGTATGTATATTGTTGACATGCCGTGCATAACGTACACCGTTCATGACAAAAACGCACCTATTGAAAATTGGCGCCAAGGCAACTGTCTTGCACCTTTGTTATTGTTGTGGTCTTCAGTCCTGAGACTGGTTTGATGCAGCTCTCCATGCTACTCTATCCTGTGCAACCTTCGTCATCTCCCAGTACCTACTGCAGCCTACATCCTTCTGAATCTACTTAGTGTATTCATCTTTTGGTCACCCTCTTCGACTTTTACCCTCCACGCTGCCCTCCAATACTAAAATGGTGATCCCTCGATGTCTCAAAACATGTCCTACCAAGCGATCCCTTCTTCTAGTCAAGTTGTGCCACAGGCTCATCTTCTCCCCAATTCTATTCAATACCTCCTCATTAGTTATGTGATCTACCCATCTAATCTTCAGCATTCTATCTGTAACACCTCATTTCGAAAGATTCTATTCTCTTCTTGTCCAAACTATTTATCGTCCACGTTTCACTTCCATACATGACTAAACTCCACACAAATACTTTCAGAAACGACTTCCTGACATTTAAATCTATACTCGATGTTAACAAATTTTTCGTCTTCAGAAACGCTTTCCTAGCCATTGCCAGTCTACATTTTATATCCTCTCTACTTCGACCATCATCAGTTATTTTGTCCCCAAATAGCAAAACTCCTTCATTACTTCAAGTATCTCATTTCCTAATCTAATTCCCTCAGCATCACCCGACTTAATTCGACTACATTCCATTATCCTCGTTTTGCTTTTGTTGGTGTTCATCTTATACCCTCCTTTCAAGACACTGTCCATTCCGTTCAACTGCTCTTCTAAGTCCTTTGCTGTCTCTGACAGAATTACAATGTCATCGGCGAACCGCAAAGTTTTTATTTTTTTTTCCCATGGATTTTAATACCAACTCCGAACTTTTCTTTTGTTTCCGCTATTGCTTGCTCAATATACAGATTGAATAACGTTGGGGATTGACTACAACTCTGTCTCACTCCCTTCCCAACCACTGCTTCCCTTTCATACTCCTCGACTCTTATAACTGCCATCTGCTTCCTGTACAAATTGTAAATAGCCTTTCGCTCCTTGTATTTTACCCCTGCCACCTTCAGAATTTGAAAGAGAGTATTGCAATCAACATTGTCAAAACTTTCTCCAAGTCTACAAATGCTAGAAATGTAGGTTTGCCTTTCCTTAATCTTTCTTTTAAGATAAGTCGTAGGGTCAGTATTGCCTCACGTGTTCCAACATTTCTACGGAATGCAAACTGATCTTCCAAGAGGTCGGCTTCTATCAGTTTTTCCATTCGTCTGTAAAGAATTCGCGTTAGTATTTTGCAGCTATGACTTATTAAACTGATAGTTCGGTAATTTTCTCATCTGTCAACACCTGCTTTCTTTGGGATTGGAATTATTATATTCTTCTTGAAGTCTGAGGGAATTTCGCCTGTCTCATACATCTTGCTCACCAGATGGTCGAGTTTTGTCAGGACTGGCTTTCTCAAGGCTGTCATTAGTTCTAATGGAATGTTGTCTACTCCGGGGGCCTTGTTTCGACTCAGGTTTTTCAGTGCTCTGTCAAACTCTTCACGCAGTATGATGCACCATGGGCCATAAATGAGAAGGTTGAACAACGGCTGCGGAGTTGTGTACGGCCTAATAGATATCCAACTATTGAACACCTGACCCTCCAGATGAGCCAAGGGAGTACAAACACCGTTCCCTCAGCTATCCTTGAGCAATGGTTGCTGCTTAAGGGCATCTGCAGCGGGCCATGGTTTAAAACCAATGCTAACTGCTGTTGATAGGCGATGACGGCTGGAATTTACAGACCAGTACCGCAACTGGGTGTCCACCGAGATGGCCTTTCAGATGCATCACATTATGTGCTTCATTCAGACAGATGGCCGTTGTCGTACACTGCGTGAAACGTCTGAAATCCAACACCCTGCAACAGCCATCGGAAGGATCCAGGTCGGAGAACGTTTCCTGAGTGATCTCGTGCTTCTGGGGTGCATGATGGATCAACGTTAAATACACACCTTTCCTTGGGGACCATGTCTACCCTTCCATGCAGCTTGCTTTCACTCGGCGCGAATCATCTACCAGCAGGACAATGCAACGTGTCACACAGCGCACAGTGTATGTGCGTGGTTCTATGAGCACCAAGACGACTTTACGGAACTCCCTTCGCCGCCAAACTCTCCAGATTGAAGCGCAATTGAGACTCTGAGGGACCACCTCGATCACGGTGTTCGTGCCATGGATCCTCAAACTAGTAACATTGCGCAACTAGCCATGGCATCGGAGTTAACATGGCTCCACATCCTGTAAAGACATTGCTTTCCCCGAAAGTCGGTAATATTTTTTTCTTTTGTGCATTACCTTGTCATAGTACGTATGTATCATTTATTTCAACTATATTTGTTTCTTCATTCATTTTGCTACTGTTTTATATTTTATATTGCACGAATATGAATGTTCTGGTTCTGTATGCTTTGTAAATCTTTGGTTAGGCTAGGAGAAGTACTGTGCCAGAGAGAGAGCGAACGACTGTCGATAAAGAGCGTGCGAGTTGTTGTGGTACGTGGCCTGTTCGCGGGTGAAAAAACCTGGAAAAGTTCGGTGTGAAAGACGGTGATAGGCGGAGGAACAATTAATTACAGTGCATCCGCTGTGTTAATAGGAGATTGTGCATTATTAAGTGAACAGTAAAACCTGAAGTGTATATCGAGTGTTTGCGGTGACGATTTTACAAACTGTGTGAACTTGTGACAGTTAGCCATGAATCAGACAGCATTGTCATGTGGAGACACTAACTGTTAAAATTGCGTGAAAGTGGAACAAACCAAAATGTTAAGTAAAAGAACAGTGCTGTGATTTGATGAAGAAACATTTACTATATCGTCCATACTGTCTTAAAGACGACGACGCAAATTGAACTGATGTTCAACGGACTGCTGTAGTGATAAACACATGTGACTGTTATCCTGTGGAAACACAGTGAAAGAACTGTGCGAAGTATTGGCATTAACCGGCTATATATCGTAAATACTAAAGACATTGCATAATTTCGAACTACCCGCACCGCGTGATTAATAAACTTTTAATAATAAAACGTCGGGCGCGTAACGGCAAAACACACCGTCACACATTCATCCATCGGCCACCAAAGATGGTTCATATGGTTCAAATGGCTCTGAGCACTATCGGACTTAACTGCTGAGGTCATCAGTCCCCTAGAACTTAGAACTACTTAAACCTAACTAAGCTATGTACTTCTGCAGATTGCTCTACATGCCTGTCTATTTGCTTTCCTAAGAACAGATGGCTCCATCACCTTCTTTTTTTTTTTAAAAAATGGCTCTAAGCACTTTTGGACTTAACATCTGAGGTCATCAGTCCACTAGACTTAGAACTACTTAAATCTAACTAACCTAAGAACATCACACACATCCATGCCCGAGGCAGGATTCGAAACTGCCACCGTAGCAGTCGCGCGGTTCCAGACTGTAGCGCCTAGAACCGCTCGGTCATGAAGCTGTAAAGACAGTTGACAGTGTCTTAAGTGTGAGGATCGTGAAGAGGGTGGTTTTGCAGAAAAATTATGAACATCCCTCAGTGTTTATGTCTATAAACAAGAAAATAAGGAGCCAGTTTATCCTCTGCTCACAACCGGTAGCTCTGTCTCCCTTATCACCGAGGAATGGGTGTTAACGTATCAGTAACACTGTTAATTATCGAGTGGAGCTGGGTCCTGTTAGTTAGTCAGTCACCCAAAAATGCAAATATCGTGGACGATTATGAAAGAGATTCAGATCAATGATATTACATGGAAATTTCCAGTTAAAGTGGCCTGTAATCTATCGGTGCCAGCTATTTCGGGTCCGAACTTTAGCTACCAGGTTGGAGTAGTTCCCCAGAGGAGTCAAGGAAGGAGGTTGATCGCTAAAAGGTTTCTATATTTTGCAAGTGTCTGGTGAATGTTGGGAAAGGGGGTTTAAAGAATGTGCATAAAACTCAGTGGGTACTGAAATTAACATATATGATCCTGGGCATTTGCCATCCGGACCGAGGTGCAGATTTTTAAGTTTTGTGAAGAATTTAGTGATGCAGTCACCTACAGGTTAGGGGAGATTAAAGAATCAGATTATTAAAATGAACTTACAGATGACACCCCCACAAGAAATCCACCATACCGGTTGTCGTCACTTCGAACGAAAGCATTGTAGCCCACTGTTGATGCAATGCTACGTGAGAGAGCTTTAAGGCCATCGAAATCCCCTTACTCCTCCCCTGTATTTGTGGAGCCCAAGTAACAGGGGTGGGGTATCCCGTTGTTAATAAAAAGGTAGTCCTCAAATACACACCTCTTGCTGATTTGTATTCGTGCTTCTCGTGTTTCCCAAGGGCAATTTACTTAAGCCAGGTCTATTACAAAATCCCGCTTTCTGAGAAGTTCAAACGCGTCATGACTCTTACCACTGATTTGACACTTTACCAGCATAATACGGTCCAATTTAGGCTGTCTATAGGGGCTGCAGTTTCGTCTGGTATCTTGGGTGGAGTGTTTTCCGATCTTAAGTTTGAGTATGTGTGCCATTATCTTGAAGATCTAGTAATATTTAGAGAGAACTTCCAGGACCGTTTACGTCATGACAGAAGCATTTCCAATGGTTGCTAAAGGTGGGATCTACTATTACACCTCTAAAGGTAAAATTTGCTCGTCCTGAAATATCCTAGATCCATATTGTTTCTGAGAAATGGCTTAGATTTTTAGGAGTGGGACACGAATAAATCACCTCAGTGCAGCTTTGATCAATTCTAACATCAGCTGCTCATTTATTTGAAACGGTAATTTTTTTTCATAAATTTGTGCCTTATTTCACCCATCTATCTGCGCCATGAAATGGTCTTCGAAAGAAACAATGAGTAGGGTCCGTCGCAACAAGCGTCTTTTGATGCCTTGAAGAAAGCTTTATCCACTACCCCTGTATTCGCTATGGCTGATTTCAGTAACGAATTAATTGTTTAGATACATGCTTGCATGTCCAGAGTTGCTACTGTCCGCTTGCAGGAGGAAATATATGGAAAAATGTCTACAGCTTATGCTTCGGTTAGCCTTTCCCCATTGGAAGCCTAGTATTCTGTATATGAGCTGGAGGACCTGGCAGTCTTGTCCACTTTGTTAATATATAAGATGCATCTCAAATACCAACCTTGTTTGTTAGACACCGTTAATTATGCTCTTAGTTGCGTGTTGGCAAAACCAAGGCGGAGGGGCCAACCGCTAGATGGGTAGCACGCATTTCATCGTTTCAGTATAAGGACAGACATACACGTGACGTAGAGAATTTCGTGGCGGATGGACTGAGCAGAATGACTTCGAGGAATAGGTGACTGGTGAAGACGTCGCTGGGGACGTCACGCTGGAGTAGTTAGCTAACCAACGTTGTGCCATTCTCAGTCTGTTCCCAGTTCTCGTTAAGTATATTTATTGCCATACAAGAGGACAGAGACCCTGAGCTACATTGCATTAAGGACAGAATAAGGGAACGAGGAGTTGTCAGGCCCTGTTGGTTGAGGGAACAGAATTGTGTTGCACTGGATGTGGGCAACGAGGGCAGAAAATCGTACTGCCTGAAGACCTGGTTTCCTTAGAGTTAAAATATTTGGGATTTCAAAATGCATACGAAAATTAGAGACAATTCTGTTCGGAAAGCATGGAAAAACAAATGAAGGATCCGGTATTAGTGTTTAAAACCTGCGGGACCAGCAAACCAGCGTTGAATCCTCAACAAGGCCTTCTGTCGTCTGATGTAGCAACTGAACTCATGCAGAAATTATATATTGATTGTGTGGAGCCACTCCTGTGTCCCACAGAGGGCACCCAGTAAATCTTCATTGGCATAGTTACGTCAACGCGCTTCTGTTGGTTGTTGTCCACTCGTAATATTACCGTCCAATTGTGCATAAGGTGCTTGCAATATATATTTAGTACCTTTGGGCAGTATTGCATGCTGATTTTGGATAACGCTACGTCCTTTAAATCTCCTGAATTTCGGAATTTCTGCTTTTAAGTAGGGTTGATCTATTGTAAAATCACGCCCTATTATCCAAAGCTTACGCTGGAGGAGCGCGTGAATTATAATTTGTGGGTAACCCGGATGGCCTTCCCCCATACCGGTCATCCCGATAGGGATGGCTAGGGTACGCATCCAATACGAGGGTGAACGAAGTCCAGTGTTCAAAATGTGTACGAAAATTAGAAAAACTTTTACTTGGAAATGTGTGTATAAACAGGCCAAGGAGCTGGTGCCAGTCTCCAAAATTTGCGGGACCAGCAAACGCGCGCTGAATACTCAAAAAGAATCTCTGCTGTATGATTTAGCAAATGAACTCATGCCCAACTATGTTCGTGCTTAAAGCTAGTTCACCGCCCACCAACTTGTGGTCAGTCAATGATTTGTTTCCAAATGAGGTTGACACTGCACAGATCTGCGGTAATTGGAAGCGCGCCCATAATACACTCCTGGAAATTGAAATAAGAACACCGTGAATTCATTGTCCCAGGAAGGGGAAACTTTATTGACACATTCCTGGGGTCAGATAGATCACATGATCACACTGACAGAACCACAGGCACATAGACACAGGCAACAGAGCATGCACAATGTCGGCATTAGTACAGTGTATACCAACCTTTCGCAGCAATGCAGGCTGCTATTCTCCCATGGAGACGATCGTAGAGATGCTGGATGTAGTCCTGTGGAACGGCTTGCCATGCCATTTCCACCTGGCGCCTCAGTTGGACCAGCGTTCGTGCTGGACGTGCAGACCGCGTGAGACGACGCTTCATCCAGTCCCAAACATGCTTAATGGGGGACAGATCCGGAGATCTTGCTGGCCAGGGTAGTTGACTTACACCTTCTAGAGCACGTTGGGTGGCACGGGATACATGCGGACGTGCATTGTCCTGTTGGAACAGCAAGTTCCCCTGCCGGTCTAGGAATGGTAGAACGATGGGTTCGATGACGGTTTGGATGTACCGTGCACTATTCAGTGTCCCCTCGACGATCACCAGTGGGGTACGGCCAGTGTAGGAGATCGCTCCCCACACCATGATGCTGGGTGTTGGCCCTGTGTGCCTCGGTCGTATGCAGTCCTGATTGTGGCGCTCACCTGCACGGCGCCAAACACGCATACGACCATCATTGGCACCAAGGCAGAAGCGACTCTCATCGCTGAAGACGACACGTCTCCATTCGTCCCTCCATTCACGCCTGTCGCGACACCACTGGAGGCGGGCTGCACGATGTTGGGGCGTGAGCGGAAGACGGCCTAACGGTGTGCGGGACCGTAGCCCAGCTTCATGGAGACGGTTGCGAATGGTCCTCGCCGATACCCCAGGAGCAACAGTGTTCCTAATTTGCTGGGAAGTGGCGGTGCGGTCCCCTACGGCACTGCGTAGGATCCTACGGTCTTGGCGTGCATCCGTGCGTCGCTGCGGTCCGGTCCCAGGTCGACGGGCACGTGCACCTTCCGCCGACCACTGGCGACAACATCGATGTACTGTGGAGACCTCACGCCCCACGTGTTGAGCAATTCGGCGGTACGTCCACCCGGCCTCCCGCATGCCCACTATACGCCCTCCCTCAAAGTCCGTCAACTGCACATACGGTTCACGTCCACACTGTCGCGGCATGCTACCAGTGTTAAAGACTGCGATGGAGCTCCGTATGCCACGGCAAACTGGCTGACACTGACGGCGGCGGTGCACAAATGCTGCGCAGCTAGCGCCATTCGACGGCCAACACCGCGGTTCCTGGTGTGTCCGCTGTGCCGTGCGTGTGATCATTGCTTGTACAGCCCTCTCGCAGTGTCCGGAGCAAGTATGGTGGGTCTGACACACCGGTGTCAATGTGTTCTTTTTTCCATTTCCAGGAGTGTATCTTGGTGCAGTCCATGAGAAAATGGTAAAACCCTTACAGTGGCGTAGGTGGCCATTCTCCCTGAAGTTAGGAGACCATGCATGGCACTGGCCCGCCAACTTGCAGTGAGGTAAAATTATGTAAGAGCATTTGTCCATATTTATGGGATATGATCAAATTTTGCGTTGAATCACCCCCATCCCCTTTCTGGTTAAATGCCCCAGAATAGAAGAAAATTTAGAATGCACATACTACAAGTTAAACTTTATGTGGACGAGAATGCTCCTAAATAAGGAAGTCATCTTACGGTGTGTAGTCTGTTGATAAGTTGGACGGCTGTGATTTCTCCTGTTCGTAGCATCTTAGTGAAGTTGTCTTACAGTGCGTATTTTGATCATGCGTATTTTCCTCTCATTTCAAAAATTTATCATTAAAAATGTAATACCCCGAGTTTTTTCTTCATTACTTTAAAGTGTGAGTAACGCGGACTGGAGAATTCCCCGCAACGTCCCAAGCGCGAGTTTTCAGCCACAGTCCACTCGAGTTTGGTGGGAGAGAATGTGCCGACCATAAGTCGTCATCAATTCCGCTGGCTTGAATTCTCTCGCGTGCTTCTCGCTGCGGTTTTTTTAACGGAAAAAAATTTGCGAATGGGAAACTTTACGTCTGCATCACTTGAAGTCTCCTGAGAGAGCGCGCCAAGTTTCCGTTACTTCCGACACATAGTGTAACTGCAGCACAGTTTAAAAATGACGACTGTTGGACACGTACGTTACAAGCAACGTGTCGTTGTTGAATTTGTCATGGCAGAGAAAGAAACTGTGGAGAGTATCCACAAACGCTTTTGCAATATCCATGGAGCATCTGCTGTCGACGTAAGTTACAGTTAGTAGCTGGACACAGATGGTAAGGTCATCAGAAGGCGGTTTGGCGGAGCTCAACGATTTACAGCGGTCGGGTACATGTTGCAGCGTGCACTTGCTTGAGCCATTGAAGGATGCCATTCGTGGAAAACATTTTGAGGACGATGAGGAGGTGATTCACACAGTGAGGCACTGGCTCCGCCACCAGGACAAGGATTGGTACTGAGAAGACATACACGACCTTGTTTCGGGGTGGAAGAAGGCCATGGAACGGGATGGAGGTACGTGGATAAATAGAGGGTGTAGATAAAATATCACTCTATCGTGTGTGTATTTCTCATTATGTTGAATAAAAAATTTCTGAAGAAAATGTGGTGCAGTACTTTCTGGGCAATCCTCGTATTACACAGACAAATGACGCTTTGTGTCGCTATTCGAACTAGTTGATGGACGTGCATAAGATCATGTTATTCGTTGTTTGGGTATAATGTAATATACCACTCAGTCAGGATATTTCATGGTTCTTTGGGGCGTATTCTCTAAGACTGTTTCTTATCTTGTCTACCAAGTCTTTAAATTACAGTCCACTGATACATGTAATTAAGAGATTAATATCTGTTTTGTAATAATTGTGTCGGGAGTCATTGTATTCTGATTTATTATAATCATGTGGTAAGCCATATATATATATATATATATATATATATATATATATATATATATATATCGTTCTTAGCGCTATGTGCGTCAATCTGTAAAAACGGAATCTGTAAGAGCCTTTTTCTCAGGAACGGACAGACTAATAGTTCGTTTTATGTCACCTATTACGGTCTGTGGTCCCTTGGAGGTGTAAAACTTTAGGCTTCGGTCACTTCAATCAGAAGGTACGACCATTTATGTCAGATATTTTGATACTAGAAAACTATCTCATAAAAACCTGTAGGATGCTTTCCATTGACCTAGAATCATGATACTTGTCAAGAGGCAAAGCTTGACAGTAAAACGAAAGGAAAAAATTCGAATATTGTTAATTTGTAATTATGTAAAACCAAAAATATATTTTTGTCAGTTTTTGCCACTTTTCATCAGTCTCTTTGTCTGTCCGTCTGATAAGATACTTCTCTCTGAAAAAGTGTGGTGTATCAAGACCAAATGTATGTCACATACTAAGGTCCATCGTCTTTGGTAGCGTAAAAATTGTAAGCTTATAAGTCAATGCAGTCCAAAGATACTTACATTTGTCACATACTTCGATAGTAGCAAGCTCACTGATCTAAACCTGTAGGGTACATCCCCATGACCTAGAAACATGAAGCTCGACCAGAAGCTTCAGAGCACAAGTAAGGAAAAAAACATATGGAACTTATAGCATTGTAATTAACTCACATATAGTGTTTCTGTGCATGATTGTTCTGTACAATGCCACCAATCGCAACTTTTATGCTCTGGCTGTATTTCGCCTTGTGTTCTTTAGATCTTTATAGTGTATGGTATTTTGTGTAAAATACTTTTTTAGAATTTTATCCCCATTTTTACAGTCACCCCCTTTTGTATGCTCTCTTACATAATGTTACCCCTTTTTTATCTATGTAACACCACATTTTCTCTTTTATGTTGTTTTAAATCTCTTCTGTTACATACTTAAAGCCTTTCAGCTGAACAGCATCGCCTATGCTGCTGCCAGCCCGCCCCAGATCGGGAATTGAAATACAAATAAGAAAAAAAAAATTAAGGTGACTTCTACTCCAGACTAATGAATGCTAAAACGTGTAACACTTGACAACGGCCTTAATAAAAAACCTAGATTGTGGAATAAAGCTGTTGTACAGCCAGGTGGTGGTTATATCTTTCAAATAGTACTGTAATGTGTACAAAAATGTTCTCAGGTTCAAAGACATACAGAATACCAAGTGCTCATCCACAATCGTTAAAGTTAAAGATATTTACCTGCAGATCGTGTGCAAACGCACGTACACACACACACACACACACACACACACACACACACACACACACACACACACACACCATTCAATTGAAACAATCACTTGCTGTTGTCCAAACAAAAGTGTCTAACAGCCTGAATTCTTTTTTTTTTTACCTATGTTCAAAAGCATTTATGCAAAAAGTTATACAGCGTGAACATTAGTAAAACGAGCAAATGGCAGGAATGGATTAGTGGCAAGAAATGTAGGAGACTAGGTTCCATGAACATGTGTCTGGAAATGGATGGTGTGAGTGCAACGACAAAAAATCGTATCGAAACACAGCACAGAGATTATTCTGACAAGTCTCACATCCAAATGTCGTAACTTTACAAGCATTCCACAATGCAAAACACCTTAAAGTACAGTTGTCGACGAGGGTGAACAATTTTATTGCCACATCAAAAATTCGTCTCATATCGTAGTGCATCATACATTCCCCTAAATTAGTGACTCTGCATATCTGTGATGCTTGTGACTTATCACAAAGTTATTTCCACATCTAAAGTATCTGCTAAAATATTTGAACAATGCAAAAAGCGCCATATTTATTTCGAATTGTTGACTGAAACATTACTGAGAATTCGAAAGTAAGCACCATAAGGCTATTTCCATGCCTAAATACACTTCTGGTCGTCAGTTGCTGAGGAAAGACTGTCAGCTGCTACAAAACAATCGACAAGTGCTACAGAACACTTGAACAATGGTAGTAAAAGGATATGTAGAGGGTGAGACGTGTTGACTGAACCAAGGCTGTGCACGAACGCTCTGTATGCATTAGACAGTTCACGGAGTACGGTGTTTGACGAAGATTGTTCTCGAATCAATTAGTGCAACATTAAGTGTGGTATGAACACATGTCTGTAAGATGAGGTTTGAATGCTTACGATCGTGGGCGAGCGGTTGGATGGCTAGAAGCCAGTCTGAGTGCCACTACTATATTCACGCTAATGGATGAGTCAGAAAGTGCCATCTTGAGATTCAAAAAGGTCCCGGAAGTAGTAAATGTTATGCGAAAGTATACAAGTGGGCGTGCCCCAAGCCTCTGTCCTTTCTCCTCTCCTCTACCTCCTGCATACTGCAGATATGCCCAAACATCCCCCACCTGTTCAACTTATAATGCCAATGCCGATATTTTGTGTCACCAGTGTATGCGGCAGTGCTCGAGATTTATGAAGTGATGTATATTTTCCCAGAAATGACTTTTAAGCCTATATGTGAAAACTGATAAAGTAAAGAATTATTATTACATCGTGAAATGTAAATAATTTCCAACAAAGATATGTTTTATTATTTTTTATAAACAGTTTTCTACAAAGAATATACATATAAGAAAGATACTACCACTAAATGAATGAATTGGTATTGTATTGTCTGGGAAAAGTTTTTCCTTCTATTGTTCTCTATGATGTATGTAGCGGCTGAGATCAAAGATTAAGTTGAGGTCTTTTCTTTTAACTATTGTAAAAAATAGTAGTGTTGTGTGAGGTACAAGTAATCCTAAATATAACGTACAATTTACTAAATGGAAATCTAGTGTGCGGACTTCTATTTGTAACTAGATAACCTGCCATGAATGTTTTTGGTTTTGTGTCCGCAACAGGAAAGCGGCCATTAGCGCCTGGTACGGCGATACTGAAATATTGGTAACTGGTGAATAGTATTGATATTGTGGAGAATCAAAACGGTGGAGGATTCTGACATTTAAGCCAGCGTAAAGGTTGATGTGATTGATTTTCTACCAAAAATTGCGTTGGTAAAATACCATGTCCAGATTCTATTTTGTCTGCCGCTATTACGTGAGCGAATGGAGCGGCAGTTTCAAACTGCAGGAATAATAAGACACTAATTATTTCGATAGATATTACAATAAATGTACTCCCAGGGCCAGAGCCCACAGGAATTTATAATTTTTCTATTTCAACAGTGGAAATAACATTCAGCAGAACAATCTTAGACTTTATTTAAATGAAATAATTTTTATGGTTGCTGCGGAAGATTAAATTTTCTCAGAATAATTTATCGGTGACTTTACAAAAAAAAAAAAAAAAAAAAAAATTACGACACCATTGTTGTTATGGGAAGAGATTGTGGTGTGATATTTTACTTATCTGGTGCATACATTTTAATGTCATTTACTGAATTAATGAAACAGGATTTCAGTATTTGTTTGTAGTGATAAGGTATGACAAAATTGATTCATTATAGTTGGGCTCAACAGCACATAAATCAGAATCATCAGAGGTTACTTATTTCTTTTAAATAATAGTCTTATTTTTGCTTCTTCCTTTTTCACATGTTTTAAAATAACACGAACACACCACCACAACTACAAACAGTACAAAACCCATCACAACCTCCTCCAATATGCCGATGACATCGCCTACCCTGCCTTTCAACGGGCCCAACGTACCCTTCGAACAGTTTACCACTTGGTGCAACCAGTGGCTCCTCCACATCAACCCAGGCAATCATCAAAGGTCGTACCATCCCCTCCTTCTGCCTCCACGATTTTAACCTTACCATTTATGGTCACCCTATATACCTCACTCCTTCCCTGACATACCTTGGCCTCACCCTCAACCATCACCTCACCTGGACTTCCATCTCCTGACAATCCAACACGAAACCCACAATAGACTCTGCCTCTTGAAACTCCTGTCTGGCGCTAACACCTCCAGATGATGAGCTTCACCCTGATATCTACCCCTCCTGCCAACTCTGAGGACTGCATCCTTCCATTATCCTTCACACCTACAAATCCTTGGTCTATCCCATTCTTTGCTATGCAGCTTCACCTGGATTTCCACCCCACTAGGATTTTATAAAGCCATCCAATTCCTCAAATGCCACACACTCTGCCTCACTTTCCATATCCCTTTCCCATCCCCCACCCTGATTCTCTATGACCTCATCCCCTTCCCACATCTTCTCCTTTCCCTCAAACACATCCGCACCCTGTACATCGTCTGCATACTCGATCTCCCTGATGCCCTGGCGTCTCCTACCCCCATTATCCTCTGCCCATTGTCTCTACATTGTGTCCCGCCCTCTCTCCATCTTCACATACTCCACCTCCTTTACCAACATATCTTCCATTGTCTAAACCTCCTAGATGATGAGCTTCACCCTGATATCCACCCTTCCTACCAACTCTAATCACATCTTCTCCTCCTCATCAGGACTCCCTCTCCCCTCCTTTACCTTCCTTTAACAGATTTTTTCCTCTCTCCTACATCCCCTTCTTAAGCAGTGCACCTCTTCCACATGTCTACCCTCCCTCCTGGCTTCCCCTCTCCCACCCTCTCAATGCACTACCTGAGCCCACTTTTCATCCCACCCTCTCCAGACCCACTTCCAGTCCTGTCCCCTCCTTTCCCCCCTTTCAGGCCTTCCCTCCCGCATCAGGTTCTTCCAGCAGTTTTTACTCTTTGTTATGTGTGCTCGGTCTCTTGCAGTGGTTTTAAAGTGTCGTCATTCTGTTGTGTGCTTGTGACTTCGGTGTATTTTATGTGCTTTGTACGTGGCAAACTGTATTTTTATCTTTATGTGGCCCTTCTTTTAACTGTGTCTCCCCATGAAAGTCTCTGTGTAAGCATCTATTTCAACCAGCATTGTCTCCCCCCTTATTATGTGTGTTCCCATTTCTATCGACTTTTCATGTCCCTCGGCTGAAAAGCGGCAGATTGTGCTGCTGCCAGGGGTATTAAATCACAATACAGAGAAAAATTACCAGTGGTTGTAGGCAGTTCTCCAAACCGCAACAGGATAGATACGTACCTTAGTGGCGAAAGGGAACAGACATCATACTCTTAAGCAGGTCACCACAGCCCTGCACCTGCTACCAGTAGACGTGTTTGTCAGAACCATTTCATGGCGATGCTCTGAAGTGTATTAAATGCATCGCACTTCAAATACACTGTTGCCGGAAACGAGCTCGTTGGTGTAGGGAGCAAGTTGGTTGGGGTCTACAACAGTGGTGCAGAGTGATGTTCTCTGACGACGCCGCTTCACTGTGGTATTTGATTCTGGCCAGCAGTTAGTGTGGAAAGAGGGGCACACGTTACACAGCACAGAACATTCACGAATGTCATCAGTGTGGCCTAGGCGTTACGCTTTAAGCAGGCATCATACACAATGGCGGAACACTGCTGTATATCTTTGCATGAGATATCTTCAAGGCACAGCGGAATTGCAGCTAGATTAATCTGGATCATTTCCAACTGTATAGAGATGCAGCAGGTCACAGCTTTTTGTTTATGGACGACATTGCCAGCCCACATACGCCCACTGAGGTGTTGGACATGCTGGTAAGTGAAGATACTGAATGTATGGGATGGCCGGCATACACCCCGGACCTAAATCTTGTAGAGGATGCCTGGATTTCCCTAAAAAGACCTATTTTTCAACGAACACACCCTCTCTGAACCGTCCAAGTACTGAAAACCACCTTGAGAGAGGAGTGGGACAATACCCCCCCCAACGACTCCTCAGCAGTTTGGCAGCCAGCATCAGCAAAAGGTGCAAGATGAGTGTTAGTGCCTAGGAAGGACATATCGGTTCTTGAGAGTCCGATATCGAACTTTATTTTAAGAGTCTGACCTGCGTCAAACATGAATTTTATTTATGTCTGTTACCCTGCTTTCCCGTGTGGTGAAATTGTACTATTTTTCGTTATAAATATACCACTTCACCTCTATTACGTAAGTATTGTTTCATGTCATTCATCATTGCCTGTGACTATCCCTGTTGAATGATGTCACTATCCCATAGCAAGCTGTAAGGCAATATAGACACAAATAACATTTTCAACCGGCAGTTGACATTAAAAATTAAGCCTAAAAGGTAAATGTCATAAAACTACAAGAGGAGGCTTATAATTACAGAAAAGGAACGTTAACTAAAATATCCGAATAATTTAAGCAGAGTATTTGGATTTGTAAATATTGAATCTAAAAGTTCATATACGTAATGTAGACTATTCCGATGGGAAAATATCTAATTTCTAGGTTCACCGTGCTTGTGAAGTATGTTTTGTGCTCGAAAATTTAATTTAATTGTGGTGTGGTGTTTAAATTTTCGAACCTGCACCTAGCCTATACTTGCGTGAAAACTATATATGGTATTATATACTCGACAAATGATAATTTTATCTACGAATTCACTTTCGGGATATAGATTGGCATCTTCTTTGGAAACTTCAACTGTGGCACCGTCTTTGCTTGTGCTGTACGTGTGGGTAAAATCACGTTGCAGTTTAAGAGATAAAAACAACTTGTTCCTTCCTTCCTAAAATCGTACATTTGGAATGTGGTTTTTAAATTGCCTAGTTTGTTATATGTTGGTGTTCTGTAACAAGTGATTGTAGGAATTGCAGTCTGTACGTTTCAGAAAGTCTTTGCACTGTAGTTACGATTGGCAAACGTTTTGGAGAAATTTAGCACCGTATTTCCAATTGGTAATACTGTAGCAGTTCGTTTTTGCACTTTATTTTACAGGTTCATCGTGACCACACAAACTTTAATACTTTACTATCATAGGTTTCGTCAACTGCCATTTTGGATCTGTTATAAAAAAAGCCGGCCGCGGTGGTCTAGCGGTTCTGGCACTGCAGTCCGGAACCGCGGGACTGCTACGGTCGCAGGTTCGAATCCTGCCTCGGGCATGGGTGTGTGTAATGTCCTTAGGTTAGTTAGGTTTAAGTAGTTCTAAGTTCTAGGGGACTTATGACCTAAGATGTTGAGTCCCATAGTGCTCAGAGCCATTTTTTGTTATAAAAAAAAAGAAAAAAACAGTGGTTTAACAAACTGAGTTCAATTAGCTGAGGCTAGGTCTATAACAGGCCTGGCGATACATAATATCCGTCTGTCTTTCACATAAGAATCACGATGTAATGAACTTTATTTTAAAGTCAAAGACATGAAGGAGACAATAGGTCCAGAGGGCAAGAAGTTTGTTGCTATGTCATACAATGGTGCATTTACCTGCAGAATTGCACAAGCTTTCAGTAAAACGGAAGTGAATGTTGGATTTCAAACGAAAGGTACAATTTGCTCTAGGCTACGCCACGAAGCAAGAGCACCAACAAATATTTACTCTGATGTCTATAAAATCAACTGCCAAGGCTGTGATAAATTTTATACTTGTCACATGGGAAGGTTTATCTAGACTCGTCTTAGAGAGCACCCATATGACCAAAATAAGAACGAGTTTGGTACACATCTCGACAAAGAAAAACATCCGGCAAAGGGAGTAAACGGCAGTATTCTTAATTACTTTCCAGGATGCTCAAAAGCATGCGAACGCTCAGAACTTTTTTGTGCCATACTTATTCAGAAACTACGTAAAGAATACTTGCGTAAATGCAGAGTTCTCACGAAGCCTCAAATTCATTATTCGACATACCAAAATTGTTCTACACTATTTATTAAGTGTCAAAACGCAGACGTGCAGCCTGACGTAGGAAACACTGAACTCACTTGATAAGAAAACTCTTGTCTTGAAGTGACATCCACTCGCCATAACATGACACACATGACAATGTGTGTAATTTGTTTGTTCCGAAAACTTTCACATCCACCTGTTGTTATGCGAGTTGCATGCCACACTGCTAAACAACCATCAGCTCTACAGGTGAAGGTACACTTGTCGGCAAGGGTAAACAATGGTATTACCGTATCAATAGCTCGCCTGATATCAAAGCCTCAAACATTGTAGTGACCCCCTCAACTGTTTCCACATCTGTGATACTTGTCAAGTGTGTGACTATGTTCCTTACAAGTCTAAAATATCTGGAAAAATACATCAACAACGCAAAGAATTTTAGCGTCCAATATCACATTATATTCTTCACGTGCACACGTATCCGTCATATTTCAATGCTCTAATAGTTGCAGATAACGTACAGTTGATACTACAAGTTAGACCTAAAAGATAAGTATCATAAATCTAACTTGACGAGGCTTAGAACCACAGAAATTCCATGTTAGCTAAAACTGTATACTAAAGAGGCGAGCACACAAACAGATAGTCTGAAGTATTGTCGACTACTGGAGGAATCTAATTTCATGATTAAGGTCTACTCTTTGTGAACGTCACAATAAACATATAAATTAAATAATTCCTCTTCTAAAGTTTTATGTGAAGCATGTCAAGTGTTTTAATGGTTCCCAGGTACATGAAATACGTAAAGGGCGCTGACATTTCAATCTGAGTATGTGTCATTGGTGATTCATAGAACATACTGCCTTCGCTGTTTTCACAAGTTTTTCGCTAATCTTTTGCCTTAGGAAGCCCCTGTTTACGGGTAAAGAAGACAACGTATCAATATAAAAATATAATCGATCAATTTATTGGCTTTTAGAGATTTTTATTACAGATGATTTTTCCTAGTCTAGTTTAAGTAAAAAGCAGAATTATCGATTGAGGACATGAAGTCTGAAAATGAGTCCGTGGCCATATTATGACAGTTTATATTACAGGTCCGTCTTGATCACACAAACTTCAACACTTCACTATTATCCTTTTAGGCTACTGCCATCTTCAGATGTGTTAAAAAATAAAAAAAGCAGTGGAGTAACCAACTAAGTTAAATCAGCTGAAGTTAGGCCTATAAGAGGCATAGTGATACATAAGAAAAACAAAAATGCTTACATGATTAACAGCCATACATACCAACCACACATACTATGAAATATTCTGATGTAGGTACACAGTAAGTGCTGGTGATGACCTGGATTCGTATGGTATGTGTACAAAAAACTGAGACCAGTGGAGGGCATTATAGCTAGGGTACATGAGCAACCAGTATCCAAATTTAATAGTTCTATTTCAGTATGTGTAGTCATTAAAGAAATTACTTCACATAGAAAAATGAGCATCTTAAAACAAGTACTGACGTACAATATGTGGAATAGGAACTATACTTAAAATCCATGTAAAATGAGCAAGCAATCGTAATGGGAGGTTTCTAACCTGGCAAAGTAAACAGACAATTGTGTAAAAGCCAGTACAAAGAGTTTAAAAATAAAATCGTACCTACAAAAAATGAAACCTTACAGCGTGACAAAACAATTAAACCACAATCCTAAGTATAAAATAATTAACGAAACAGTAGGTATTGGTTAAAAATTCTGTAGTTAATAAAACATCCTGAGTGGAATCCATATTCCTGGTTGAATAGGGGGAAAAAATAAAATTCATATCAAGTCCAAAAATATTGGAATTGAAGAGTGTTTGGATACTTTGAACATCACTAATCGTGATTCATCTATTTTATTCGGTGTGTGTGTGGGGGGGGAGGGGGATGGAGTGTTAGTATGTGTGTGACCGAGTTTGTGTGTGTGTGTATGTGTGTGTGTGTGTCTGCGCAAAAGCGCGCACATAGTTCACAGGCATTATCTTTGACGACAATGTCTGAAGTACAATTTTTTTGTGCATATCTTTGAACTTGCCGAAATTTATACACGTTTTAATACTACACCGTGACTGGCTCGACAGGAGATGAGGGGGCTTGGGGCGTAAAGCATAATTGGGCTAGTTGAAAATTTAAATTTTTTTTATTTATTTACTGAAGCCACATTCTGGTTGGGCTCACCCGTTTTGATACTACGCTCAGATTGGATGGTGACGGGAAGGAGGATGTGCCTTACAAAGCACAATTAGGTCATTTCTGATATGTATAGTATTTGGGTCATGTGAATTCAGAAATAAAAACAAAGTAGGCCAGAGCCGCTACAAATTATACTACTTACCTACACCTTTACTGCACCATCCAGATAACATCTAGAATTATCCTGTCGTAGCCCAAGTCGGTACACGCTCGCATGGTGTCGTAAACTGAGAGTGATTCAAAGTGCTTTATAATGCAGACATCACTCTGCGGTTCTGTTTATTAGACATTAACACGCCGCTTTGGTGGGAGTACAGTAACACTTTGAGGTGCTGTCCATCTAAAAGACAACATTCAAGTGCAACAGCCCATTTTAGTCACAGTGAACTGCAGATTATTTACTCTTCGTCCATAGCATTATATGTCTCAGAATGTAAACTTAATATCAATTACTGGTAAAATATAAGGAAAAGTATATTCTAAAAGTTAATGTGCTACCTAGAGACTGATGACTGGATAAAAGTCCGAATATAGTTTCATCTGTAAGTTGCAATTATCAAAACTCATATTTCGCAGTTCTCATACTGATTGACTAATGTCATTCCACTGACATCTGTCGTGTATGTAAGTACCACTCATGTGTGTCCACAGACTTTTCGCATGCCATGAAAGTCAAACCGCGATGGATAACGGCAACCTAGCTAAATCTCTCTGAGTTTTAGAAGTGTAACACTCACTTAATATATTCTAGAAAGACATTTTTACTGTGAATGCATTTAGCTGGAGTATTAAGGTACCACGAATTCAAAAATTCCTTTCTCTTATTCGAGTTGAAATATTAAAGTTTACGCCTTGTTTAAGACTTTAAAATATTCATAGCTCCATACATATTCAGCAAGCACAGAAAAATCAGGAATTTACTTGCAGAGCTGCTGATACAACATGGAAAAAAACACTAATTACTAACATTTTTTTTCTTATCCTTTCCCTGCGATGTGTTGCCATCTCGTAGAACTGGGTGAATTTCCAGTGGTCCGCGTCTTCCCAACATGATACTTCGACTTCGTAACTCGGCGTTTTAATCAGCTGTTTCGTGAGTCTCGTCTTGCAGGAAAACATGGACCACCGGCATTAAACCCGATTCTACGCGATGACACCAACATTTACATTTTACAAAACTCTAATACATTAGCAGTTAAGAAATTGGTAATCACTGTAAATAATATGTTTGTGTAGCTCTAAAGTACATGACAGAAAGCTTACACGGATATGACACACTGTAAATGAATAAACCAGTTGTGTTTATCGTTCCATTTTTAAACAGAATACCTAAAAGACAATGCGTTTTTATTTAACGCGCTGAAGCCGGCCGGAGTGGCTGAGCGGCTCTAGGCGCTACAGTCTGGAACCGTGCGACCGCTACGGTCGCAGGTTCGAATCCTGCCTCGGGCATGGATGTATGTGCTGTCCTTAGTTTAGTTAGGTTTAAGTAGTTCGAAGTTCTAGGAGACTGATGACCTCAGCAGTTAAGGCCCTTAGTGCTCAGGGCCATTTGAACCATTTTAACGCGCTGAATAAAGCACGTTATGAGTTACGTGATCCCACAGAAGCACTACAGGGTTTTTAACATTCTTGTTTTCTGAATTTGTCTTGACGCTTCAGATGAAATTTTTTATATATATTTTATGTATTAATCTCAACGGAGAAATAACACAACCAACCCGCTGCAAACAATTGTTTAGTACACTGCCTGGGTTTCGTCATCTCTAGGGACGCCCTCATCAGAACGAAATTTTGATAGTCGTACAGTTGCATTGCGAGAAGGCAGTAGTCAATGTTTGGAGCAGAGATGCACTAGTCAAAAATAAAAAATTAAAAATGTTCCATCCTTGGATGGAAACAATTGAGTGCGAGCGAGAAAAACTAGGTATTTCCTGTCATTCTTGTTTGTTTATAGAGTTCCCGTTATGTTAGTACTTCTGGTTAGCGGATCGATTGTGGAAGCTAAATCTTACAATCATACTCTAGCTCTACAACTGATGAAAATCCGTGGCTGTATTTAAATGATTACATTAATTTTGTGTCCACATAGGGAGAAGAAACATTTTCTATTTTAAACCGTGTTTGTCTAAAAGAATCAAAAATTAGAGCTTACATATGGAGCCTTGGTTAACAATTTGAAACAACATATCAGGAGAGCACATGAATCGATGTGTTTACAATCTGAAGAAACAGTGAAGGCATGGTCAGGTCGCGGAAAGCCTAAATCGAAAATCAATATTAGGTAATGAGATATCGACAGCGGAGCCAGTAGTAGTAACCCGGTTAAAAGAATACGACAGCGAAACATTGGATAGTCTTTTAATATTGCACCTGTTGACAGCGGCGTCTGTCAAGCTAGTGTGGACCAATGCGCCGTAAACGAGTAAACGTTTAACTTTAACTTTCGATAAGTCTCCTTTAAAGCAACGCTTTAACGTTTAACAGAGTTAAGTTTTTTAGTAAGGGATTAACGATCAGGAAATTTAACTTTTTGACTGATTTTACCCAGCTTCGACCACGAGTCCCTGAATGATTCGTCCTGAGAACATAATCCCTCTAGCTATTGAGCACGGAAAACCATTGACGAACTAGTCGTTACGGAAACCAACTATGCCCGACATCTAGATGCAGATATCATTAATCATTTCTCTGTGTGACAGACGAAAATAACTTGTGACAATACATAAATCACATACTGTAGTCACGTACGCCTGTCTGAAAGTAAACTCGTTTCTCAGAAGTGGTCTATAGACAGAAGAATATGTGGAAACCCTCTAATAAAACGTGTTTTACTTTAGGCACTGCGCAAATGCTACGTTAGAAGCAAATGCGTAATTCAGTTATGAGAAAGAAAGGGAGCAATGATAAAGTAGCTTTACTGCTAATAGTAGTAATTACATGATAATTCAAAGGAGGTTATTGAGATGTATGGCCAAGGAATATCCGTTACCTACAGGGTGATTATAATTAAACTTTCAAACCACTGTAGAAATAATGAGGTCAGAAATGACGTCAAATTGCAACGGAATATTATAGCAGAAGGGGGAAAACGTAAGGAAGAAGAAAAATAAGTGGTTACAAAATGTAGCAGTAGATGGCGCTGTAAGAATCATAATTTAATAATGGTCGACTACAAATGAAAAATGGATCATACTGCAATGCCTAAGGTGTACGTATGACGTTAAACAAACTGCATTACTCAGTGCATGGGTGTACAGGTGTGATACTTTTAGTTTCATAAGCCCGTCCATCACACAAGGTCATATCACATCGGATGGGAAAAATCAGTTTTTAATTGTCCTGAGGCCAAAAACAGCATAAAAAGCATCACTCGGTTTTTACTTGCCTTGAGATCAGAAAGGCATAAAAAGCATAAATCAAAATCAAATCGGATTAATAATTTCCGTGTGACTGGCGCAAAACATGTTCAATATGCTGTCCACCTTTTTCCGCAACAAGTTTAAATCGAGAAACAGCATGTTCCACAACTGATCGAACTGTTTCCAGGGTCACGTTCAGAATGTGTTGCGCAATGCGTGCCTTCACTGCAGCTGAGTTTACAATCGGAACACTGAACACAACATCTTTCAGATAGCCCCACAGTCAGAAAAAAAATGGTTCAAATGGCTCTGAGCACTATGGGACTTAACTACTGTGGTCATCAGTCCCCTAGAACTTAGAACTACTTAAACCTAACTAACGTAAGGACATCAGACACATCCATGCCCGAGGCAGGATTCGAACCTGCGACCATAGCAGTCGCGCAGTTCCGAACTGCGCGCCTAGAACCGCTAGACCACCGCGGCCGGCCACAGCCAGAAGTCACACGGATTAAGATCAGGTGATCGGAAAGGCCAGCCTGAAGGAAATTACGGCTGATAATTCTAGCATTTCCCAAATGGCGCTTCAGAAACTGCTTAAATGGATTTGCAATGTGCGAAGCTGCGCCATCTTACAAAAAATGATCCCATCCACACATCCACGTTGTTGGAGAGCTGGAATGACGTGGTTGCGCAAAAGACACTCATAGCGCTTACCAGTTACGGCAGAGGTAATAAGACTGAAAGCAGCTGTCTCTTCGAAAAAATATGGCCCTATGATAAATGATGCCACAAATCTCCACCTCACAGTGACCTTATCAGGATGAAGTCGTACTGACTGATTTGCGTGTGAATTTCCCGTTTTCCATATTCGACAATTCTGTTTATTGACATACCCTATCAGATGGAAGTGGGCTTCGTCTTTCCACAAAATCTTCCACGGCCAATCATTGTCCACTTCCTTGCGAGCAAGAAATTGCAAAGCAAAGGTCTCTCTTGGTGGCAGGTCAACAGGCAGCAACTCATGCACGTGAATAATTTTGAATGGTTAGCAAAGAAGGATGTTTCGTAGGATTTTATGCACCGTGTTCACGGGTATGTCCAATGTTCGGGCAATTCTCAGTGCACTACACGTTTGCACACCACATTCTTCTCTTCCTGCATTGCTGTGGCCACTGCTTTCACTGACGTCGAATCTGTTCGTTTCTACCAGGTTGCACACCAAAAGAACCCGTCTTTTCGAATTTCCGAGTCATTTTCTCCAGACTCACGGCAGTCATCGGACTAACCCCTTTTTTCAAACCCTTCAGTGTCTGGAACTTATTCAGAGCGATGTGTGCACAGTAATCATTCTTGTAGTACATCTTTACAAGCTGAGCACGATCCTGCATTGAGACAGTCATGGCAAACTCAAAGACACGAAAAGAGGAAAAAGATGTGTACCTGGCGTGTTTATACCAACTTCAGTGGATCGTGCGCATGACAGATATTTTCGTTTACGTATTCTGACACATACCGCGCCATCTATTGATCAATTTTCACACTTTTTATCTTGTACCATATGTTTTCCCCATTCTCCGTCAATATTCCAGTGCAATTTGACGTCATTCTGACCAGTGGTGTTATTTCTACATCATTTTCAAAGTTTAACCTTAATTATAATCACCACGTAGATTTTATGAATTTCGGAACTGCCCCTAACAGCACAATAGATGAAATACTTTAAGAAACATTACAGTCCCATAATCTTTCTGAGGGTACAGCGTTGTCATATTTCATAGTCATCAGTCTGTCTTCCAGATTACATCGTTGCTTCAGTCACCTTGTAACAATACATAAGTCCCATGTTGAAGTGCCACATAAAGCACACGAAGAAGGCTACAAAAAATTTTGTGCTATATGTCAGTCATCTACGGCTATGTGTTTGTTCATTTTCGACAAAATTATCTACACAGATATCCACAGAGGGTGTATGACATCTCCCTTACTTTATGAATGCATATGATTTATTTACCGATTACTTATATATTTGCACCTGGAATGGACGTAAGTAAGGGCGACGCATAACAAAATATTTTTGTTGTACTTATCTTGTAATTTGCCTGAGTCGGGTAGCTCGTGATTCTTTCTAATTAAAACTCCAGACCATACAATTTGCGGAGGTTTATTTGTTGATGATAACATTTTTCCAAAGTCATTGCAGAATACATCAAACTTCACATATAGTCTCTTTGACAGTCCAGCAGCTGACAGACTTACTGAGCAAATAGACTTGACTACAAAGTGAACCCTTAGGCGTGCTAACGCTGCATTGAAGCGTTTGCTTATATATATTCCAAACAATGAGTGTTCATTACTTCAATTATTACACCATTGTAAAATTAATAGTTACAATTAAAAGTTACAAACATACAGAAGTTTGACAATCAGATTACTTACAGCATAAAATATTGTTAATTACAGATGAGTTTTAGGTTAGAAATCGTACAATTTAAGATTGAAAGTTAAATATGACTTTTGTACAATAATGAGTTTCATTAATTTAATAAATACAAATCAATTATCGACCGGAAAATTGGTAAGATTTGCGTAGTATACACAAGTTTTTAACCTCTTTAATGGCTCATAACTTTGAAATATGCATCCAAACGTAAGTAATGGAGTTAATTATATGTGCTAACAATGATCAATTAATTATTTTAGTAATGATATTAATTCTGGTTTACAAATGTCGGTTTGAAATTACATATCACTTGAAATTACGTGAATTTAAATTTCGTTCTTGCTTTTTGATCGATTTACAATAACGTTTTCCAAAATGAACTTTCGAGATCTAATTGCAGTTAATTAACGAAAGTAATAACGATGCTAACATTTATAACTACTTCTAATCAAATAAATTGCATGTTGATTATTATAGTTCTGAGTAAATGTTGATGGTTCATAGTGATTATTACGTTACATATTTAAATATTATTTAGTTATTCGTAAATGTTGTTTAAATATCATTCACAGTATTATACAGTACAGTAACATAACAGGAAAAGGTGCCATAGTGGCATGATTTTTATTTTTTGTGTAACAGAAAGTACCGATACCCAGCTACAAATTCCCGGTATCGAATATTAATAGTAATGCTGTGGGGAGGGGGGGGGCGGTATGTTACAAGTGGAATGTTCGTTGGACGCGTTTTGGCTGGTTTGCATAAAAAAAAACCGATGAAATGCTTTCGCCCCAGAAAACCGAGATCTTCATTTAATTGAGGATGGATGAAATAAGTGGTCGTTATAGTCCATCTATACACATCTATAGCTTGCAGTTTATAAAAGCTCCGCTCAGCAAAGTGCAATATCTCACGCCATCATTTAAATTTTTGGACACTTGATAACAAACGGCGATAAAGAAATTTGGCGTTCTTCGCAGTCTTGCTAACGTGCCATAATGCTTTCAGATGATTGACGACGTTGGGAAGCTGAAGATATAGGCCCACGCCTGGAGGTAATACACAGGAGCGTGCCAAATGGCAGGCCGCCAGTTTAGCCAGCTCACCGAGTAAGTGTAATGGCAGGACTGAGGACGTGGCGCATTGCCATTTGACAGCAGACTGGTTAAGAATTCTTTGTGCCGTTTTGTGTGTGGCTTCGACAAAGGGAAGCATTTACTTCTTAATTTTCTAATAAAAGCTGCATGTAACGGAGCACTGCAGTGTACAGAAGAGCGCCAAGGACTGCTCGAAAACCGTGAAAGAATGGAATCCAAGCGTTCGGAATGAATTGTTACGAAAGGATGCTGAGGGCTAAGTGGGCAGATAAGAATTTGCCTACCATGAACACACAGGCAAAAATTTATGTGCCTCTACAAAGTGGAATACATCTACAATATGACGTATCCGAATGTGAGGTTGCATCTGTAATAGGAAATATCCCAGAGTGGGGGTGCACGCTTCCTAATGTTTAATGATACACTGTGTCATTCTGCACGACATGACAAACGACATGTTGCATGAATTGGTGGCATGTGACTTGTTATACTAAAAGACATCACGTATCATGTTACTTTACTTAACACGATGCATTACGTTACATAATATGGGTACAAATAACAAATAAAAAAGCGCTAATACGCCAAGATGTTTCGATTTAAATATCTTTGAAGATGGCAGATATGTCGAAAGACTATTTACCTTCTTTTACGTTCTTAACTCAGCTTAAGGCATAATCGCCTTTTTGTGCTATGATACGAACATTTCTCATTCTGGCGTTTGAGTGACCTAGGACATAACATCAGAAGTTGCATTAGACTTAAGCAGAGGTTGCTGTTGTACATAGAGAAGACGCAACGCTGCAGATTTGTAGCGAAATGCAGGAAGACCCTCACAGCATCGACGCTTGTTGCACCAAGCGACAACAGACGCTCAGCATAAACAGATGAAACATATTACGACTTCATAGCGATAAATACCCTCTACTTTATGACTACACGATGCGTAACACAGAGGATTGATAGAGGGAGTTGACAGGATGCACAGAAGCGCAGCACGTTTCGCTACAGATTCATTTATGTAGAATCGAAGCGTCATGGCCATGCTCAGCCGACTGCAGTGGCAGACGCTGCAAAACAGGCGCTCTGCATCACGTTATGGTCTACTGTTAAAACTCTCCAAAGCATGAGTTGCTAGAAGACACAACCAGTATGCTGCTTCTTACTATGTACATGTCGCGTAAAGACCATCAGGATAAAATTAGATATGTACGAGCCCACACGTAGGCTTGCCAGCAGTCGTTCGTCCCGCGTACCATACGCAACTGCAACGCGTAAATGGGGAAATGAGACTGGTTCACAAAGTACTCCCCGCCACACACTGAAAGATGGATTCCGGAGTGTATGTATAGACGTAGATGAAAGTGAAGCATTATACATGTCGGAGCGTGGAGTGAAAGAAGTTTGAACGTGGTAGGAAAACAAGAAAATCCGTAAAGGGAAATGCGAAGACTGAGTGTAGATGTAGTGGGCATCAGTGAATTAAAATGAAACGAAGAGAAGAATATATGGTCAGACGAAAATAGGACAATTTTCAAGAGAATCACAAAATGGTGTACGGGAGTAGCATTCGCTATAAATAAGAAGGTGGGACAGAGAGTTCAGTGATAGGATAGTTCTCATCAGAAAACAACAGTAAACCCACATGTGTTCAGCTATGCATGCCGATGTCATAAGTAGCAGATTAAGAGTTAAAGATGTTATGTGAAGATTCTGACTGGTAATTTGGTGTGTAAAAGGGGATGATGATACAATAATAATGGGGAACTGGAACACGGTGGTATGGAACGGAGTAGAAGGTAGAATTACGGAAGAATGTGTGGGTGGTAGTAAGGAATGGGAGAGGAGAATTGAATTCTGCAATAAATTTCAGCAGGTAATATCGAATACAACGTTCAGATATCTCAAGAGGGCCGGAGAAACGTAAGATTCCACAATCGTGAGACAGAGATTCCGTACTCACTTTTTGGATTGTGAAGCGTACTCAAGATAAGATTCGGATCACAGTGTAATAATAATGAAGCGCATACTGAAGTTCAAGGGAACTGTTAGGAAGAATCCTTGTAGGAAGAAGTTGGACACTGAAATACTGAAGATGATTAAATATGTTTCTACCTTGGATAGAAGAAATAAGTGTACTTCAATTGATGGACGAAAGAATGAAATACGTAAATGTTCAAGTGATTGCAGCAACACATCAATATAAGAGATTCAAGAACGGAGTGATAAGGAACTGCAGGGATGTCAAGACGAAATGGCCAGAGGAAAAGGATAAAACTTGAAAGTGGAAGGATTCTCGAAACGAGTAATTCAGCATATAGGAAAATCAAAATAACTTTCAGCGACATTAAAAACATAAACGTTAATGTGAAGACTGAAATGGGAACTACACTGTTAAATGCCGAAGTCTAAAGAGTTAAGATAATACCCCTTCGGAATTTCTGAAGTCACTGGGAGAAGTGAAGACTCAACGATTATTCAATCTGATGTACCCAGTGTATGAGGCTGGCGATATACCACAGCAGTTTCGGAGGAATATGATCCACACAGTGGCGGAAATAGGAAGGCCAGATATGTATGAGATCCACTACACAGCCAGGTCAATAACCCATGCATGCGATCTGCTGAGGAGAGTAATAGAAAAAGAATGGAATAAAAAACTAAGGTCTGTCAACTGATAATCAGTTTGACTTTCGGAAATGTAAAGGCACCATATAGGTAATCCTTACAATGTGATTCATACTGGAAATACGACTTCGAAAAATCAAGACATGTTCATAGGATTTGCGAACTTAGCAAATGTGTTCGACAATGCAAAGTGGTATTCGAAAGCGTGAAAACAACAGGAGCAATCTACGGGAAAATACCGTAAAATACACTATGTGTGCGAATCGAGGGGAAAAATAAAAACGGGATACTAAGAACGAAATGCTGGAACCGAAAAGGTTTCAAAATATGAGTCCCATCTTCAGACCCTACTGTTCAATCTGTACTTCGAAGACACAATGATGGAAGTAATGGAAAGGTACAGCAGTGGAATAAAAATTCAGAGTGGAGAAATATCGGTGATAGGAATCATTGGTGACACTGTTATCATCAGTGGAAGGAAGTGAATTACATTATCTATTGAATGGAACGAACAGTCTAATCACTGCAGAACGAGGATTGAGAGTAAAGTAAAGAAAGACTAAAGTGATGGGTAGCAGAATATATGAGATTTAGATAAAAATTGGTGAGTGCTACCTCGGAAGGAAAGTATCAAATGAGATACCAAACAAGAAGAACACAAGAAATAAACAAGGAAAAGTCTTAACTTGAGAAAGAAATTTCAGATGATGTACATTTTGAACACAGTAAATCATGGTTGTGGGAAAACAGTATGTAATTCAAGCGTTTGAGATGTGACGCAGTGGTAGGATGCTTAAACTTAAGTGGACCGATGACGATTCTCCGTAGAGCTGGCGAGGAAATGAAAGTAATGAGAATACTAAGATGGTAGGACACGTGTTAAGACATCAGGGAATAACTGTAGTGGAAGACAGGAACTGGATTACACCCTACAAATAATTGCCGACATAGGCTGTAAGTATTTCTCTAAGATTAGCACAAGAAAGAAATTAGTGAAAAAAAAAAGAAACTAGCTGCTTATTCAAATCATCAATTGCTCCTTTCGGATAAAGGTTACAGCGTATCAGCTTGTGGGAGGTAAATATTTCATTTATTTATCAACCCGATGCATGACAACTCTTCTATACGAATTCCTCAGCTTCCGTTTCCACTCTCCCGCTGGGCATACAATCGTGTTTTGAGTATGTTACAGAGTTTTTCTGCAATAGAAGAAAGATCAAAGATGACATTGGGTATCTCTTCCGGAACATCCACTTCTGAAACTAGAGCAGCCGGCCGGGGTGGCCGAGCGGTTCTAGGCGCTAAAATCTGGAACCGCGCGACCGCTACGGTCGAAGATTCGAATCCTGCCTCGGGCATCGGTGTGTGTGATGTCCTTAGGTTAGTTAGGTTTAAGTAGTTCTAAGTTCTAGGGGACTGATGACCTCAGAAGTTAAGTCCCATAGTGCCCAGAGCCATTTGAACCATTTTTGAAACTAGAGCAACTAACAATCAAGCCTGGGAGGCAGTCAGTTATCGTTGATCTACCGTTTATAACCACTGCATTTATTCTAATATGTCGCGGTTTTACGTTCAAACTTTAATCTGAACCTTCGGAACGTACTTTATATGAATATGAAGTAGTATCCGCTTAAACATAATGAGAGCAAGGATTGAGTGTAATTCAACCTCCGCATGAGCACCCAATAAATCCTATCAACACCACGAAAGTAAAACATGAAGTACCGAAAATGGCCTTGCTGTGCTGGTACTGCGAACGGCTGAAAGCAAGGGGAAACTACAGCCGTAATTTTTCCCGAGGGCATGCAGCTTTACTGTATGACATTGTAATTCTGTCAGAGACTGCAAAGGACTTGGAAGAGCAGTTGAACGGAATGGACAGAGTCTTGAAAGGAGGATATAAGATGAACATCAACAAAAGCAAAACGAGGATAATTGAATGTAGTCGAATGGAGTCGGGTGATGCTGAGGGAATTAGATTAGGAAATGAGACACTTAAAGTAGTAAAGGAGTTTTACTATTTGAGGAGCAAAATAACTGATGATTGTCAAAGTAGAGAGGATATAAAATGTAGATTGGCAATGGCAAGGAAAGCGTTTTTGAAGAAGAGAAATTTGTTAACATCGAGTATAAATTTAAGTGTCAGGATGTCGTTTCTGAAAATATTTGTATGGAGTGTAGCCATGTATGGAAGTAAAACATGGACGATAAATAGTTTGGTCATGAAGAGAATAGAAGCTTTCGAAATGTGGTGCTACAGAAGAATGCTGAAGATTAGATGGGTAGATCACATAACTAATGAGGAGGTATTGAATAGAATTGGGGAGAAGAGGAGTTTGTGGCACAACTTGACAAGAAGCAGGGATCGGTTGGTAGGACATGTTCTGAGGCATCAAGGGATCACAAATTTAGCATTGGAGAGGAGCATGGAGGGTAAAAATCGTAGAGGGAGACGAAGAGATGAATACACTAAGCAGATTCAGAAGGATGTAGGTTGCAGTAAGTACTGGGAGATGAAGAAGCTTGCACAGGATAGAGTAGCATGGAGAGCTGCATGAAACCAGTCTCAAGACTGAAGACAACAACAACAACAACCGAAAGTTATCAGATTTCTACTGAAACCGATTGCCGGAAGATACAATATGTATCATCGTGTCCCCTGGGAAGACAGAATTAACGATATCCTACTCATACCGATGTAGACACACGAAACGAAATCCTGAATAGCATAAAAAAAGTATGAAAGGTGAGAGTGAGGTAGAGGTATATATTAGCTAATGCCGTTGGTGGGGAGGCCTGCGTGCCTCAGCGATACAGATAGCCCTACCGTAGGTGCAACCACAACGGAGGGGTATCTGTTGAGAGGCCAGACAAACGTGTGGTTCCTGAAGAGGGGCAGCAGAATTTTCAGTTGTTGCAAGGGCAACAGTCTGGATGATTGACTGATCTGGCCTTGTAACAATAACCAAAACGGCCTTGCTGTGCTGGTACTGCGAACGGCTGAAAGCAAGGGGAAACTACAGCCGTAATTTTTCCCGAGGGCATGCAGCTTTACTGTATGATTACATGATGATGGCGTCCTCTTGGGTAAAATATTCCGGAGGTAAAATAGTCCCCCATTCGGATCTCCGGGCGGGGACTACTCAAGAGGATGTCGTTATCAGGAGAAAGAAAACTGGCGTTCTACGGATCGGAGCGTGGAATGTCAGATCCCTTAATCGGGCAGGTAGGTTAGAAAATTTAAAAAGGGAAATAGATAGGTTGAAATTAGATATAGTGGGAATTAGTGAAGTTCGGTGGCAGGAGGAACAAGACTTCTGGTCAGATGACTACAGGGTTATAAACACAAAATCAAATAGGGGTAATGCAGGAGTAGGTTTAATAATGAATAGGGAAATAGGAATGCGGGTAAGCTACTACAAACAGCATAGTGAACGCATTATTGTGGCCAAGATAGATACGAAGCCCACACCTACTACAGTAGTACAAGCTTATATGCCAACTAGCTCTGCAGATGACGAAGAAATTGAGAAAAATGTATGATGAAATAAAAGAAATTATTCAGATTGTGAAGGGAGACGAAAATTTAATAGTCATGGGTGACTGGAATTCGAGTGTAGGAAAAGGGAGAGAAGGAAACATAGTAGGTGAATATGGATTGCGGCTAAGAAATGAAAGAGGAAGCCGCCTGGTAGAATTTTGCACAGAGCACAACATAATCATAACTAACACTTGGTTTAAGAATCATGAAAGAAGGTTGTATACATGGAAGGACCCTGGAGATACTAAAAGGTATCAGATAGATTATATAATGGTAAGACAGAGATTTAGGAACCAGGTTTTAAATTGTAAGACATTTCCAGGGGAAGATGTGGACTCTGACCACAATCTATAGGTTATGACCTGTAGATTAAAACTGAAGAAACTGCAAAAAGGTGGGAATTTAAGGAGATGGGACCTGGATAAACTAAAAGAACCAGAGGTTGTAAAGAGATTCAGGGAGAGCATAAGGGAGCAATTGACAGGAATGGGGGAAAGAAATACAGTAGAAGAAGAATGGGTAGCTCTGAGGGATGAAGTAGTGAAGGCAGCAGAGGATCAAGTAGGTAAAAAGACGAGGGCTAGTAGAAATCCTTGGGTAACAGAAGAAATATTGAATTTAATTGATGAAAGGAGAAAATATAAAAATGCAGTAAATGAAGCAGGCAAAAAGGAATACAAACGTCTCAAAAATGAGATCGACAGGAAGTGCAAAATGGATAAGCAGTGATGGCTAGAGGACAAATGTAAGGATGTAGAGGCCTATCTCACTAGGGGTAAGATAGATACCGCCTACAGGAAAATTAAAGAGACCTTTGGAGATAAGAGAACGACTTGTATGAATATCAAGAGCTCAGATGGAAACCCAGTTCTAAGCAAAGAAGGGAAAACAGAAAGGTGGAAGGAGTATATAGAGGGTCTATACAAGGGCGATGTACTTGAGGACAATATTATGGAAATGGAAGAGGATGCAGATGAAGATGAATTCCATTGGAACTACTGACGGCCGTGGGAGAGCCAGTCCTGACAAAACTCTACCATCTGGTGAGCAAGATGTATGAAACAGACGAAATACCCTCAGACTTCAAGAAGAATATAATAATGCCAATCCCAAAGAAAGCAGGTGTTGACAGATGTTAAAATTACCGAACTATCAGTTTAATAAGTCACAGCTGCAAAATACTAACACGAATTCTTTACAGACGAATGGAAAAACTAGTAGAAGCCAACCTCGGGGAAGATCAGTTTGGATTCCGTAGAAACACTGGAACACGTGAGGCAATACTGACCTTACGACTTATCTTAGAAGAAAGATTAAGGAAAGGCAAACCTACGTTTCTAGCATTTGTAGACTTAGAGAAAGCTTTTGACAATGTTGACTGGAATACTCTCTTTCAAATTCTAAAGGTGGCAGGGGTAAAATACAGGGAGCGAAAGTCTATTTACAATTTGTACAGAAACCAGATGGCAGTTATAAGAGTCGAGGGACATGAAAGGGAAGCAGTGGTTGGGAAGGGAGTAAGACAGGGTTGTAGCCTCTCCCCGATGTTGTTCAATCTGTATATTGAGCAAGCAGTAAAGGAAACAAAAGAAAAATTCAGTGTAGGTATTAAAATTCATGGAGAAGAAATAAAAACTTTGAGGTTCGCCTATGACATTGTAATTCTGTCAGAGACAGCAAAGGACTTGGAAGAGCAGTTGAATGGAATGGACAGTGTCTAGATAGGAGGATATAAGATTAACATCAACAAAAGCAAAACAAGGATAATGGAATGTAGTCTAATTAAGTCGGGTGATGCTGAGGGAATTAGATTAGGAAATGAGGCACTTAAAGTAGTAAAGGAGTGTTGCTATTTGGGGAGCAAAATAACTGATGATGATCGAAGTAGAGAGGATATAAAATGTAGGCTGGCAATGGCAAGGAAAGCGTATCTGAAGAAGAGAAATTTGTTAACATCCAGTATTGATTTAAGTGTCAGGAAGTCATTTCTGAAAGTATTCGTATGGAGTGTAGCAATGTATGGAAGTGAAACGTGGACGATAAATAGTTTGGACAAGAAGAGAATAGAAGCTTTCGAAATGTGGTGCTACAGAAGAATGCTGAAGATTAGATGGGTAGATCACATAACTAATGGGGAAGTATTGAATAGGATTGGGGAGAAGAGAAGTTGGCACAACTTGATCAGAAGAAGGGATCGGTTGGTTGGACATGTTCTGAGGCATCAAGGGATCACCAATTTAGTATTGGAGGGCAGCGTGGAGGGTAAAAATCGTAGAGGGAGACCAAGAGATGAATACACAAAGCCGATTCAGAAGGATGTAGGTTGCAGTAGGTACTGGGAGATGAAAAAGCTTGCACAGGATAGAGTAGCATGGAGAGCTGCATCAAACCAGTCTCAGGACTGAAGACCACAACAACAACAACCTTTCTCGTGTACGAAAGCCTGTGTAGATACCTTATGAGAGGAGTAGTACACTGACTCTATGAGCTCTAAAGGAAAAATAATTCTATTTCATAACAATTTAGGTAAACATTCGCACGAAAGACATTGCAAGAACGTTCTACCACTACTCTAGGCTAGGAAATCTCCGTGATCAACAATGGGCAATCAACAGTGAATTGGAATGAAGTTCAGAGCCTTTTGGTAAAATTACAATACAAACAAAAGCTTACAACTATGTGCAATAACAAGAGAAATGATGACAGTACTTGCACCTGCGTCGTCATTTGATACATTTTAATGTAAGTAACTAAGTTTGAAATACTGTTACAAAGTAATTATTTTAAATAAGCAGTACGAATAGTTAAGATCTCGCAGAACGACTAGAAGTGATGAATAAAAATGTTACAGAAGACGTATCGTGGCAGAAAATTTAAAAGAGCTAAGTAACCAACCTGGTGGATATCATATTCTGTTACTAAAATTGCAAGCGAGCTCAGTTAAACTAGGTACCTTGCATAATGAACTGAATTTTACTGTTGAACGGGAAGTAAAAAAAAAAAATAATAATAATAATAATTTTCTGGTTTTAATATTGTATAATGGTAGTATGTATGGATTCTGCATATAGAGGAAGCCGCCCATAACAGACAGTGTCATCGACGCCAAATCGAGGCATAAATATACCTATTTTAGAACCACATTAGAGTATTTCAGGTCCCTTTATCGGATGGTGATGCGTATGAGGAATTAAAGTCCCTAAGCCAAATAGCGAGCAGGAATGAACAGACCCAAAGAAAGGTGTGTAAAACGTATAATAGGAGAGTGTACTGTGTAACCTCCAATGATAAGAGGGAAATTACCTTGCAGAGAGCTACACGTCGCAAAATTAAAACGTACGCTTCATTCCCACATACGGGTGCAGTGTTTATCAAAACAGCGTATGCCTTCCGTGACACTAAGGTTGGCATTGTGAAAGGTGGCTACACTGAGCCACAGCGCCAGAGATTGCGCCAAAGAGTATTATTCCGCCGCCTCCACTGGCAGTATTTGTTGAGATGTGCTAGTGAAGAGTGCTTGTCGAGAACTCGCGGTAGTCAGTGCTTGCTGAGATGTCGTAGTGAAAAGTTCTTGTCGAGATGTGGCAGTAGGCAGTGCTTGCTGAGATGTCGTAGTGGAGAGTGCTTGTTCCATGTTTTATGCAGTTGTTTGATGGGATAGACAGCAGATGTTGTTCTAATGGAGATATTGTAATGATAAGAGTGCTTTTCGTCAATATATATGAAGGTAACAAAATTCTCTGTTTTTTTTTCATTATTTTAATGTCGTAAATAATGCGTCATTACAGGTTCAGTCAACAAAGCATCTGGCTTGTGTTCTTGTATTAGAGTGTAATTCTGGTTTTCTTGCGCAATTATAGTATTTCTATTTTTTTTAATTACTTGAGTATAAATGGTATTTAAAATTTCTTGTCTTGTTGAAGAAGAACCGTGCCAGATGTGTACGTTGAATCACACTCCCACACACAGAACAATTACACTTGTGTTTTGGTTTCGTAGGTTTTATAGTTGCTGGGGACTTAATTAATTAATTGTGTTAACGGAAATTTCATTTCATTCTTGTTGTTGTTCTATGCAGTCAGATTGCGTACAAAAACTAATCAGGGCCAACCGTTTACGAGACTGCGTAATCGGACATACAGCTACAAAAAAAAATAAAAATAAAAATTATTTGCATTATTATAATTAAGCCCCCATGCACGTGGCGACCACTGCTTCGGATCGTCCCTTGGAATTCTTCTGATTGTATAAATAGCAGACAGTAGTATTGTTGTAGTAATTTGTAGTTTAGTAATTGTAATCTATATTGCATGTGTAGATTTGGTAATTGTCATTCTTCTAATGGTATTTTTTTGTAGAATTTAATTTTTGTTGTCTTGTCTACGGGTTTGACAATTTAGTGCAATTATTTCAATTGTTCGTTAATCGTGTTTGAGAGAAACATTTCGTGTGAATGGTATTGTTGGAGATAAAGAGTCATTGTGTGTAATTTTCGTACAGTGACGAGTTTTGTACATTTTGTAAATGATTACGCGATCGATGAAAAAGGCAAAAATGATGGATAGTGAGAATGACGAAATTTTTAACATGGCGAACTCGCCAACACAGGAGAACAGTGTGATGAATAATGAAGTTGAAAACAATTTAATAAGTCGGGAAGATAGTTCGGGATCATTTAAAAACTTTTCTCAATCGAAAAATTTTTAGAATACGAGATTAACGACAGAAGAGATGGAGCAGTTGATGGGTGCTATATTAAATTTGGGATCACAGATGGGAACTTTGCGATCTGAATTAAAAACAGAGATAGGGAGAATTAAAACGAAGACGGAAACTTGACAACACGATTAGACTCACGAATAGGGACATGTTTCAAAAATACGAAGGATGAATCAAACAAAGAAATTAGAGAAGAAGTACAACCGATTTTGAATTCTCACAATAATAGATTAATTGCAGTAGAGATTAGACAAGAGGAAGAGGACCGAGAACAGGAAGAAAAAGATCGCGTGATAGTACAAAAATTTTCAGAGTTAAATTTACAATGTGCACACGATAAGGAAGAAATATTTGAGAGAATCGAGGAATCCGTACCAAATGACAGATTAAATAACCTAACACAACAATATGAACAGTTAACTACCAAATGTGTCAATAGTGAAACCCGAGGCGCGACACTTAAGGAAGACGTAAATAAACAGAAAGAACAATTAGGTGACTTATTGGAAAGAGTTGAGGAGATCTCAGATAAATGGACAAGTCTTAGTTTAAATGGGGACAGAGATTCAGATGATACAGCACCATTGCCATTTGCAGAAACCAAAGAGTACCAGAACATAAATAAGCATGTTGAAAAACAGGGAAAATTTAATGAACGCGTTAAAAGGGAAGTTGAGGCATTACAAAAGCAAGTCAAACAAATTGAAAGCGAAATCGTAGGAAAAGATAGTAGAAGAAATTTAGAATCACAGATAGCAGAGGGGTTTGAAGAAAGTAATTTATTTCATTTACGAGAAGCAACAAGAGAGCGCCAGGCGCGTGAACTTGACAATAATCGACATTCGGACTGGAACTGTCGCGGTAGGTCTTTGTCGTCACGAGGAGAAAAGTTTGACTATAAACACTTCTTAACTGTTGGGAAATTTAAGATCTTTCGTAATTCTAAGAATGACATACATCCATGTTCATGGTTAGATCAATTTATGTACCCACTTCCGCCAAAGTTGCCATTAAGTCACAAACTGGAAATTATGTGCGGCTATTAAAGTCCTCAGGGGATTCACTACACTAAGTGAATATGTGCCGTAGCGTGCATAGGGCCCCGAGCTGTAGTGGTGCTATTTCCCTTTTAGTTTTCTGCACCGCTGCCTACTATTTTACTATTCTTTGCATCTGTCAAAACAACTCTTCGACTATCACTCTATCTAGAGAATCGGTAAAGAATAACCGGATATGACTAATTTACCCAAAAGTGATTTCGGAAATTACCGTTTGGACTTACTGTACCTTCTGCAGCATTCATTTGTAGTTTAAACGAAATTTTACCTGTTTATCTTCGTGACAATATTACTTCATATATTGACGATATTCTTATTGCGAAACGTTCTTGGAATGAGCATAACAAAATTTTGGATTCATTATTACGTATTTTTGCAAGAGTTGGCATTACAGTGAACTTGGAAAAATCTGAATTTGGTCGTTCTCAGGTGAAATTTCTCGGTCACATTATTTCTACAGAAGGTATTCTTCCTGATCCAGAGAAACTAGACGCTATTCGTAATTATGCTGTACCTACCACAAAACGTGACGTTCCTAGTTTCCTTGGTGTCTCTAATTTTCTTAGACGCTTTGTTAGATTGGACGATCTGGCCACACCTCGTTTTTGCGATCTATCTGGAAAGTTCTTTTTAAACGAAAATCGGTCGACAACTCTGTTTGGTTAGTTTGTATTCCTGATGAGAGGGTCAATAAATTGATTTGGTACACACATTTCAGTTATGCACACTTTGATCCCAGAAAATGCTTTCATAAATTACGAGAAAATTGCTACCTCAGTAATATGGAAAAACGTATTCGATCTGTTCTTGCCAAATGCAAATTATGTCAAAAGGCTAAGCCGCCAACTATTTCTCACAGAGCACCGTTGTTTCCTATCATTCCAGAGAAATTAAAGGAGATGGCTGCAGTCGATTTGTACGGTCCAGTGGTTCGTTCTACTAATGGTTTTGCGTACATTTTCGTAGCAGTGGAACTGACATCAAAATATGTGTATTTTACACATTTACGCAAAGCAACAGCTCGTTCAGTATCTAACGCTTTCATCAAACATTTTCTTAAGGAAGTGGGTCATGTTGATAAGGTTATATCAGATAATGGATCACAGTTTCGCTCTAAAATTTGGCTTCGTACTCTATGGCGTTGTAAGATTAAATCAATTTTCATTTCACTTTTTCACCCTCAATCTAACGCTTCAGAGAGATGGATGAAGGAAATCAATAAATTGTGTCGACTTTATTGTCATCAGAATCACAGAACTTGGGATCAGTATCTTCATATTTTTCAAAACATTCTGAATGAACTTCCTAATGATTCAACTTCTTTACCGCCTATATTGATATTAAAAAACAAAGCACCGACAAATCGCATTTCTGAAATCGTTGCTTTTCCGCCTACACGGAAACTGCGGCATTCTGAAGTTGTCAACCTGGCTCTACGAAATATTGCATCTGCGGCTGCTAGAAGAGAGAAATCAGCTAAGCGTCCTGGTCGTTTAAAAACTTTTTCAGTTGGCCAAAAGGTGTTAATTAAGGCTCATCGTTTGTCTCACAAAGGAAAGGGCTTGTGTCGCAAATTTTTCCTGCTTCATAACGGTCCATATAGAGTTCGCAAAATTATTCATAATAACACTGTCGAAGTAGAAACTCTTAAATCTCGACGCTCTAAGGGAATACATCATATATCGAACGTTAAAATTTTTGTGGAATGACATACTTTAGAGAAACTAACAGCTACATGTAAACATGCGGAGAATACAAGGATACCGCGCTGTGTTTTGGCGGCGGCACATACTCAAAGCAACAGTCAAGTCTGCGTGCCGCACAAGGCAGTCGTTGACCGCAAACAATTACTTCCTACGTCACGCGCCTACAGCTGATCGAGCGCTCAGTGCGAATGCACTGACAGCCGTAAACAAATACACAGTCTAATTTCTCCGAATAAATTCAGTATAAAGCTATAGTGACTTGATAAATTATGATATTAACGGTCAGTATTTTTCAGGATACGGTTGTATAAAATATTTAAGAACTTCAGGTAAATTCTGTGTCTGTCCGACGTTAAGAGGACTTGCTATGGAGAAAATTTCAGGAAGAATGTAATTTCAAAAAAAAAAAAAAAAAAGTAATAAACCAAAAAGGTAACTATTAATTGAGTTTATTTTTCAGGTAACATATTTCCGCTTAGGTACGTACTTTAGACGTAATTTTCTGCTCGCGATTATGTGATTCATACTTTGTGCTAAATTTCATGTTCTATGAATTTACTTGTGAAGCGACGTGCTTGCGTACATTAACTGATTTTGACAATGATTGATTAATGAATAGGGTTGTTACTTGTGTATATTATGCATCGCTTGGCTGCTATGCTCTTTCACTGATGTCACATTTTTTTTATTATTTGCTGATGTGCTTATTTATTTAAATTATAATTGTCACCTGATTAATCGTGCTGACTGTGGTTATGTATGTAAGTTGTACTTTGTGATTTATCTGCTTGCGCCTTCATGTTTGCTTATTAAGATGACACATGAACATTTATTTGCTTATGCTGATATGATGATAATGACCTGTTTATTATGTGAGATATATATTTGCTGCTTTGCGTATGGATTGCATATTTACACATTTCTGTTTTGTTATCATAACTACTCTTTAATTTGTTATATAGCAATGCTGATGGACAGTGTACAAACATAGAGTTTAGGTCACACTATGCTATTAATTATAGATTGTTTGCTTGGCAGAGCCTCGTTGTAGGAATTGTGCTGCATCCACTTGTTGACATTCTGTTCTCTACTGGTATATTTACTCGCTATTGCATGTTTTGCGTACGCTCAGTGCCTTATATTTTTAAGATAAGAAAATGAACTGCTATAATTCGACGAACGACATTAGTAAAAGAAACTTCATAGAAGTCACATGAGCTGGAGGTTTTATGAAAGCTGTATAAATTTATGCTAATAGAAAGGAAGCTAACGACATGACATATCAATACTAGGTTTAGACCATTGACAGTTATTACACTGCATTTTTCGTGAGCAATTGTAATAGCAAGTGACACTTGACACAAAAATTACTCCACATGTTTGCTTCTGCCATGATTCTTGAAGTGGTGTACACACTGTGAAATATTATGATCATTCACACTCCGTACTCGTACTTACTTACTAAGAGTTATTCAAACTAAAGGCTGTTAGAGGTCATGTATGCATTTCTTTTGTTTAATGATGGACAAGGTAACCAAAATGTATTTTATAATTCATAATGAGTAGAAGATTTGGGTCATGGGGAGTACACAGAGGTTGTGTGTGGACACTGTATCTACGAATTGTATGGGATGATGAATTGAAGTTTGCACTAGGATTTTATCTGTACTTGTTCGAGGAGACTGACTAGAGGAAAGAGTTGTTATGGAAGTGAAATCATATTGGTAATAAGGTTTATATGTATCGATGTAAGAGGTATTATTGAAGTATTAAGATTATGTGACGCTGATGATTATTGGAGTTTTGGTGGATAAGAGTTAAAGTAAGTGAGGAGCATATTTTTTTTTTGTTGGTTTATATGGAACAAGGAAGATGAAGTTGGCAGACTAGAACACTCAAGTAGAAGGAAGATAGTCTACACACACTTTGTTAAATCACTAAGCAGTATATACTTTTTTTTGGGAGAGAGGAAGTATTTGCATATCTTGGCACACTGACAGTTGTTCAGCAACCGTACATTTTGATCTGGCTTGGCAAACATTGGTCTTGACATGATGACTATGACGCTGACTAACTATTATTGACTGTTATACATTGCTGCCACTAATACTTGATACACATGTCGAACATCAAACCTTTGACAGAATTGCATTTACACAGTTAACACTATTCAATTACACAGTAGTACTTAATGTGGATGAAAGATGAGTGAGTGTGTTTTGTGTGTTTTCCTTTCCTAATCCCAGATAATTGGTCCCAACCTATCTCCTAAATATTATTTTGTTTGTTTGTAGTGGCCTGCACTGACACTCATAAATATTATAGGTTTACTGTTATTTGTGTATTTTATTAGTTAATATGACAATTATCTGATATCATTTGTGTGTTTATTATAATTTGTATGTTTAGAGTAAGAGCATTGATAATAATTTTGTAAAAGCAATTGTGTGTGCATTCAAACTGTTGTTCATACCTGCACTTGTTCAACATTGATGTGTGACACTTAGAAATGTTTAATTTCTGCTGATGAACTGTCTGATTAGTGATGGTGAATATTATGGACTGTTACTTGTACTTTTTCTACATGATTGGTGCCACTAGGACATGTTTAATTTCTGCTGATGAACTGTGTGATTAGTGATAGTGAATGTTATGGACTGCTGTCTGGACCTGCTCATCTTTGCTAGGTGCCACTGATAAACCGCTTCTACTGACATAATGTCACTTGTTGGTGTCTGCACCTGCTCAACATTGCTGGGTGCCACTAATGAACTGCTTCTACTGAAATGATGTCACTTGTTGGTGTCTGCACCTGCTCAACATTGCTGGGTGCCACTGATGGACTGCATCTATTGAAATAATGTTACTTGTTGGTGTCTGCAACTGTTCAACATTACTGGGTGCCACTGATGGACTGCATCTATTGAAATAATGTCACTTTTTGGTGTCTGCACCTGCTCAACATTACTGGGTGCCACTGATGGACTGTTTCTACTGAAATAATGTGACTTGTTGCTGTGTGTACCTGTTCAACATTGCTGGGTGCCACAGATGGAACTGCTTCTACTGAAATAATGTCACTTGTTGGTGTCTGCACCTACTCAACATTGCTGGGTGCCACTAATGGAACTGTTTCTGCTGAATGATGTCACTTGTTGGTGTCTGCACCTGTTCAACATTGCTGGGTGCCACTGATGGAAATGCTTCTACTGAAATAATGTCACTTGTTGGTGTCTGCACCTACTCAACATTGCTGGGTGCCACTAATGGAACTGTTTCTGCTGAATGATGTCACTTGTTGCTGTCTGCACCTGTTCAACATTGCTGGGTGCCACTAATGGAACTGCTTCTGCTGAAATGATATCACTTGTCGGTGTCTGCACCTACTCAACATTGCTGGGTGCCACTGTTGGAACTGTTTCTACTGAAATGATGTTACTTCTTGTGTTTGCACCCGTTAACCATGGCTGGGTGCTACTGCTGGAACTGTCAACTACTTGTTTCTTGAACTATGGAAAGCATGTTATGTGAACATTTGTATAAACTGATTTTTTTGTGTATTGTGTAAACTATTATGTAAAGTCACATGTATGAAAGAATTTGTATTGCTTACTGTATTTTATATATTAGGTTATTGAAAGGTCAGTGCAAAGCCAAAATTTTATCTAATTATGTGATATTTACGTATTAATATTATCTTTTATTTTTGTCTGTATTTTTGTGGACGAATTTGGTGGTATTTTCACCACCAATGCTGGCAAAAATACCATCAAATTCTGGCCCGTGGAGGAAGGGCATATGAAAGGTGGCTACACTGAGCTACAGCGCCAGAGATTGCGCCAAAGAGTATTATTTCGCCGCCTCCACTGGCAGTGTTTGTTGAGATGTGCTAGTGAAGAGTGCTTGTCGAGAACTCGTGGTAGTCAGTGCTTGCTGAGATGTCGTAGTGAAAAGTTCTTGTCGAGATGTGGCAGTAGGCAGTGCTTGCTTAGATGTCGTAGTGGAGAGTGCTTGTTCCATGTTTTATGCAGTTGTTTGATGGGATAGACAGCAGATGTTGTTCTAATGGAGATATTGTAATGATCAGAGTGCTTTTCGTCAATATATATGAAGGTAACAAAATTGTCTGTTTTCTTTTCATTATTGTAATGTCGTAAATAATGCGTCATTACAGGTTCAGTCAACAAAGCATCTGGCTTGTGTTCTTGTATTAGAGTGTAATTCTGGTTTTCTTGCGCAATTATAGTATTTCTATTTTTTTTAATTACTTGAGTATAAATGGTATTTAAAATTTCTTGTCTTGTTGAAGAAGAACCGTGCCAGATGTGTACGTTGAATCACACTCCCACACACAGAACAATTACACTTGTGTTTTAGTTTCGTAGGTTTTATAGTTGCTGGGGACTTAATTAATTAATTGTGTTAACGGAAATTTCATTTCATTCTTGTTGTTGTTCTATGCAGTCAGATTGCGTACAAAAACTAGTCAGGACGAACCGTTTACGAGACTGCGTAATCGGACATACAGCGACAAAAAAAAAAAAAAAAAAAAATAAAAATAAAAAAAAAATTATTTGCATTATTCTAATTAAGCCCCCATGCAATTGGTTTCACTATTAACACTACATAGAATTCGTGCCTTTTGGACAGAATTTATGTTGTTCCAAAGGTTCAGCAATCTGGCACATAGAAACTAAAATTTAGTGTGAATACTGCTACGTCGGTCAGAGGAGACGTAAATTCGTTACAAATTGCAGGGGACATGTTAATTTAAGTGAGAATAAAATTTCTTCTTTAGGACTCCACTCAAGTGAAAATTTCATAACGTCAATAACGCAGAAAACTTCCTTACTATCCTCCACAACACTGAAACAGATGAATGTATGAGTAGGAGGTGGAATAAGAGCTGGAAGAATACACACTTTGAGAGTGGCAACCAGACAATGCTTTAAATGGGCAGAGTTATATAACAGAAAGTACAATGGCAACTTCGAAGAGATACTTCATGAATTTTAAAGAGTTTGTGGTGTCCCGAACTTTGCATCCATTACCGTTTCTTTCCCTCGTCGTGTACTTACTTCTGTGTTCTGTGATTACATTTATGGACATTGTTTTAAGCGTAGTGCTTTGGTATATTCCCTTCTTATTGTTATCATACATATCGTATAGTGTATTTGTGAATTCGTACTTACGTTTACACGCTGTATTTGTTTGCTTTGTAAGTGTACAGTCATGCTCAAAAGTATCCGAACGACCTGAACTGCATTTTTCCTGATACGAATGCAACCCACATAGCGCAACTGTTTAGCAGGTCCTCTAGTCGCCCCTCGGTACAGTAGTTTGACTATTGAAAATGGTTCCAACAAGTCACCACTAGAAAACACTGCTCTGTATCGCAATAACTCAAGATGTAAGTTAATACCAAGGTACTACAAATATCAGGGAACATCTTATCACAGATAAGACGGTCCTTAAAGCTTGGAAGCTCACATTTATAACAATAAATGACATACCTGAAATGTTACCACTCTCACTATTACGCCAGATAGGTAATTCACATAGTAACTTCTGTGTTTTCATGATTTCCTCTTCAAAGTAACATACCGTACTTATTATTAACACAACATGACTATAAAAATTTATGTTATTCACGAGCAGCTAGTTGAGAATATGTATGAACTTCAAATGACATGACGAACCGCCTCGTTCTGCATATGGGTTCAAGCCCAGGTCATGCAGACTAAGCAAAGACTTCGTACATGACGGAAACTAACAGTCATTCCTGACTAGACATCCAGAGAGTGATATACCTCGATTTCAGACAGTATCAGTTAGCAAATATCAACTTTAAATTTACATAACGTAAACATTTTTAACGGATCGAATTCCTATCCAGCATCTATTGTCCTTGTTAACCAACTACGAGAGATGTTAAGTATTGCCCCTTAACAAATAACATACTTGAAATGCCGTGAGGTAAAGCTTTGTGTAGGACAGGGATTCGAACCCAGAACCTAATTGGATTGTCATCGAAGCACAATCAACTGTGACGAATCGGATTTTATCGGCAGTAGCTAGATGTTTTAACAGAAATGACGAGACGAAACATTAATTTTTTCTTTCCCAGGACTCCAACCTGGCACCTACCGCTGTTATATCTAGAGAAAACGAACATTAAAAATGGGTTTGTTACACCAGCAGCGACATGTGAGCATGTTTGAACTAGAAATAATATGTCGAAGAGTTCAGTGCTGACTGGGAATCGAACCCCACACATATCGTTGTTGAGTGCACACGAAGAGACGTCAGCTACAGAATTTTTTCCACCAGCGTCTCGGAATAACATCCTTAAACTTACAGTCATCTCGCAAACAGTTCTGTGTCTCACTGGGACTCAAAAACGTCAGATATCCTAAATGTTGACAACGAATGATAATACATTAAAAATCAAAATTATTATCCACCAGCTGATAGGTGTTCTCATGCTAGAGCTTGATAATACACAATGAAAGCTTTAGTTCCGGGCCAGGATTGAAACCTTTTCATGCGCAATATGTGGAGATGTCGAGGAATCTGCAGTTTTGAACAAACAACAAATTGCAGTCGAGCAGTATTGCCACAAAGGGCTCAAATTCCGCGTTAAGGGCGGTCTGAGTTGCATTCCCAGTTCAGAACCAATTTTATCGACATACAGTAGCTAAAATAAAAGACTGAATAAGTGTCCTGTGATCCTAAATAGCGTTTGTTTCGTCACTAGAAATAAATAACTAGTATCAGAAAGGTTACTGTTGATAGAGTTTCTACGTGTCCCGACTCGTGACTTTATTGTGGTTCAACCTAACGTCTACTTGGTAGAGAAGCAATATCATGTTTAACACGAATGTCAGACCAAAATGCCGTTATACTCTCTTCCCTTGGCGTAGCCAGAAGAGAACAGAATCTGTCTCTCCTTATCAAACATCATCGGAAAAAGTTAGAATCGAACCCAGACCATAAGTAAAACTAGCATCAATCCAAGAAACCACCAAACCATCACTCATTGTTCTATCGTAGCAATGTTCCGCCGCACTGGATGAGAATGCTGACACACACAGGTTCCCTGTAGTGGTTTGCAGCATGTTCAATACATTCATTTACTTGGTTGACCGAATCGTCATGAACTAGCTGCCTCGCCTACCTAGTGCATACATTCGAGTCTGTTTTGTAATTACCGAAATAAAATCACGTAACTGACACCTACACAGAACTGCCAACATACAGAATGTAGAAATTTAAATAGGAAGCGTTCCTTTCGGCTTGAGCTCCTCTATTGCGCTATCTGTTTGTTGAAAACGTCGTGCAGTGCAAAAGAAAAGTTGTAACTGTCTGTCTCTCAGAAGTCTGGATCCAGCCATATGCATTATCTCACAGCATTGTGCAATGCGAAAGTTGTGGAGGAACTGTTGTTGACTTCTGGAGGTGTTGTGGCTGTGTCAGCTAGTAGCGTAACGGTAAGCGTCGCGCGCTGTTGATAAAACGTCGCGAGTTCGGGTACATTCACTGCGACATCTTTTAAAACGCAATACTGCTGTCTGTTGAAATTATCGATCTCAAGGAACTTTGAACATAATTTTCTTCATTTCTCAACACAAAATAGTCGCACACAGAAAAAGGGCTAACTTCTATGACATTTTGTTATTTTAAGGTTTAATAGATGGCCAGGCTGCGGATGCATCTCGAAACTTTTGTATTATGTATGGGGAGAGAGCATCGTGCGAAAATACGTCAGAAAAGTATTTTCTACATTTGCTGTCGTGTGGCAGTGGCATTTTAATCTTCATTAAACCTTGTTTGACAGCTTTAATTCAAAACAAGTTTTCTACATGCATGTAGTCAATAAACTGTATGTGCATTGTCAGACTGTTACAGATAACATCAGAGAGTTCGCATATATCGTTGATGATTAATTTCTCTCTCATGTTAACTAATGTTTTAACAGCACTAAGAGAAACCTTACGAAAATTGTGCACTGTTTTATAAAAAATGAAATAAAACTACCCACGATAACCTTACGACGAAAGTCTGTTTCAATAAAACTGAGTATCTGTACAAAAGCGTGCCTCTATCGGCACGAATTAGTAAAGTACTAATCACTTAGATTTCGATTGGGTCTGTGTTTGATTGGTATGCTGTACCATACTCAAGTGGTATGCAAATGTGGCATTTCATAAATAAAGTTTTGTATTTCTAGAAACCCAAAATTTGCTTGTCAGCATCGGAAAGAGGCGTCGCCTGTTGTGCAGCATTGTAAGTTCTTCACCGTTGCACTATAAGCCGAAAGTATTTTCTTGCGATTTCCTTATCGATGTGTGATTTGACTACTTGTAGCTCTTTCACAGAAGGCATAAAAACGATGCAGTCAGCATGACTGGAACCGCAAATCATAACAGATGCTTTCTCACAGGTTAGCACGTTTCCACATAGCTAGGGAAGAGGCCTACGCCTATGTTTCCTCTTACAAGAACAATAGTGGCTAGAACTCGTAAACCGCTTTTTAGAGGACGAGATTAGATGCGATTTCCACGTGCAACGACTTTCCTGGGCTGAAAACCGTAAATTTACAATCATTTGTTACAGCTCAAGCGATAATAACTCAGATTATTCAATGGAAATGGCAGGCAAAATCAAGCGAACTTTGGGGCTTCATTCCGTGTACACCAGGAAGTTACTCATCGATCAAAGAGTTGCCAAACGTACTCTGCCTTGTTGCCAAATCTCAGTTACATTACCTGCAGGAAGAAGATGAACCGATGTGATCCTACAGCGGGCTGGGAAGTGACCATAGCTGACGTGTGAAAGACGCGGCTGCTACGGCCTGGAATACGAAATCCGTCTGATTCACATTTCTGTAACTGGGTTTAGGGACGGGAGCGTAGATAATAATAATACTCAGAACTGACTGCAAACTAAGCTTCATAACTCTGTAACACTCATAGTTGTTTTTATATTTCTTTCATAAGTGTACTCAAAACTAAGAAACTCGTTGACAGACGTATTCGTGCCTCGCCGATAGTCGAGCACAACAAACAAATAAAAATAAAACTAGAATGTGTGTGTGTGTGTGTGTGTGTGTGAGAGAGAGAGAGAGCGAGAGAGAGAGCGATAGAGAGAGCGAGCGAGAGAGAGCGAGCGAGAGAGAGCGAGAGAGAGAGAGAGAGAGAGCGAGAGAGAGCGAGAGAGCGAGAGAGAGCGAGAGAGAGAGCGAAAAATTGTTGCAAAAAACTTAATCAAGGTATGTAAAGAAATCTTTCATTAAAATGACAAGTTCCACATCATTACAAAATGTCGTATTCATGATCTATGGAACAAGTATTAATCTAAGCTAATGTAATCATATAATATTGCTGACTAGTCCTGAAGAGGCTTGAATTACAGAAATTTTCGACAAAATTAGTAACCAAATCTAAATTTGAAAATAAAAGGCGACAGTTTTTGGAATATACCTGACTCCTATAAAGACCCTTTCATTTCTGTTAACTAACCACGGAAGATGTGTGATATACCTCCATTCAGAAGTGACAAAGTGTTCATGCATTTAAAAATGAAGAGCATGATGTGAAGTTCTGTGACAGAGATACGAACCCAACACACAATCGGATAGTTAACTAAGTAAAATCAAATGTTACGTATCGGGTTTTCCTACCTGCTGCTAGGTGTTTGAATCTAAAATAAGGATACAAATTTTTGTGCCTGAACAATAAGCAAACCGTACACCTACCGAACTTCTTTATCATCTACGAACATAGCTTAAGTAACACTTGCTTACTCACCAAAAAGGAAGATGTATGCGTGTTTGACCAGAAACAACGACAAATATTGCGATTGTTGGCAACACATGAACAGACATTAAAAATGCACATTAATTTTCACTAGTAGACTCGATATTTTTTTTTTTTTTTTTTTTTTTTTTTTTTTTTTTTTTTTTTTTTTTTTTTTTTGGTCATCAGTCTAGTGACTGGTTTGATGCGGCCCGCCACGAATTCCTTTCCTGTGCTAACCTCTTCATCTCAGAGTAGCACTTGCAACCTACATCCTCAATTATTTGCTTGACGTATTCCAAACATTCGTCTATAGCACCACATCTCAAATGCTTCGATTCTCTTCTATTCCGGTTTTCCCACAGACCATGTTTCACTACCATACAATGCTGTACTCCAGACGTACATCCTCAGAAATTTCTTCCTCAAATTAAGGCCGGTATTTGATATTAGTAGACTTCTCTTGGCCAGAAATGCCTTTTTTGCCATAGCGAGTCTGCTTTTGATGTCCTCCTTGCTCCGTCCGTCATTGGTTATTTTACTGCCTAGGTAGCAGAATTCCTTAACTTCATTGACTTCGTGACCATCAATCCTGATGTTAAGTATCTCGCTGTTCTCATTTCTACTACATCTCATTACCTTCGTCTTTCTCCGATTTACTCTCAAACCATACTGTGTACTGTTCATTCCGTTCAGCACATCATTTAATTCTTCTTCACTTTCACTCAGGATAGCAATGTCATCAGCGAATCGTATCATTGATATCCTTTCACGTTGTATTTTAATTCCACTCCTTAACCTTTCTTTTATTTCCATCATTGCTTCCCCGTTGTACAGATTGAAGAGTAGGGGCGAAAGTCTACAGCCTTGTCTTACACCCTTCTTAATACGAGCACTTCGTTCCTGATCGTCCACTCTTATTATTCCCTCTTGGTTGTTGTACATATTGTATATGACCAGTCTCTTCCTATAGCTTACCCCTACTTTTTTCAGAATCTCGAACAGCTTGCTCCATTTTATATTGTCGAACGCTTTTTCCAGGTCGACAAATCCTATGAAAGTGTCTTGATTTTTCTTTAGCCTTGCTTCCATTATTAGCCGTAACGTCAGAATTGCCTCTCTCATCCCTTTACTTTTCCTAAAGCCAAACTGATCTTTACCTAGCGCATTCTCAATTTTCTTTTCCATTCTTCTGTATATTATTCTTGCAAGCAGCTTCGATGCATGAGTTGTTAAGCTGATTGTGCGATAATTCTCGTATGCACGTGATAAGGCTTGAAATGAAGTTATGAATATTTTTGTACTGGATCAGGATTCGGATCCACATACTTACCTTTGGAGGAGACGTAGAGAAGATTGCAGTCTTGGGAAAGGGAACGAGATGATTGAACTATACTGTTCCGAGAGATTCAGATCCTCGAAAGAGGAGATACGAATTCGAATCACAGTGTAGCACCAAATTTTTCAACGTCTCTAGTTCAATCAAGTACAAGTAAAATAAGAGCCCTGTTCCTTTAAATGGCTATCGGTTCATCAAATAAAATAAAATTTTCTAATGTAAGTAAGTTTACTGGAGACAGTATTTCTGTTTACCATGCCTTCCGCCTATGTCATTTCCCAACGTAAACCGGCTCTGCCCAGCTGACGATGAAGGAACGTGATGTTTAATGCGGATTCTTGATTATAACGTCTTTCTCTTGAGGTTACCAGAGGTAAAGTAAATCTGTTTGTGCCTCTTAAAAGTAAATGCCTGAACCCACGCATTGCACCTGTGATAGTTCGTTCCACCAGACCATTGTGGCCACATTTCCCAGCCCCATGAGTGTGCTGTAACGGATGATGAGCTTAGCTTACATAATTAGTTACGGTGGAAAAGATGCGAGTCTATTAAATGGTTAAATGGAAGCAATCTTCTAACGTGGAGATTATGCTATTCTCATGTCAGCAGGATGTAAAGACTATTCTAGGCATCATAGGCCCGATGTGAAGTCATTTTGAAATATTCACTAATTCCGCAAATTTCTTAGTTCGAGAAAATCCAGTGTGGAGTGTGAAGTTACCGTATAATTCGATTATTACCGTCATTATTACTATAATTTTCTTCATACCATTGCTGGAACACATGTGCTTGAAGATCATTAAATGCCTTTTGGTCACTATAGAAGTAGTTTCCCAAAAAGAGGTTCTTTCCATGTTAATATCAATCATCAGCAATTACTCGCAGATTACATTAAAACTAAAGTAATTGATGAATACGTTACTTGATAACAAAGACGCGCTGCCATTCTTAATTTACTTGCGCCTAGAAATGGCTGTCGAATGCTGCCAAACCAAAAGCCAAGGGATCTTACTGCCTTCCGATATACATCGCTCTCAGTTCTTCCACAATATTTGGTCGACGTGACCTGTTTCAAGTTGTGTATGGCAGAGAATATTTTAGAAAATCAATTGTTTTCCTTTGCAATAAACAGAAAAAGCTTCATTCTAAGCTATCCAAGTTCAAAATTTTCGCATTATTAGCTCAAATTTAATATTCGCTTCTATAGTGTAGGAAAGTATTTCACAGTTGCAAAACCCGCATCAGACTCATTGACCTTATACTTATTTGCTGACCATAAATTCTAGCTCAGAGTGACACCAGTTTAAGTAACCTAATGTAGCGAAGACTGTTTGCCAGTGGTCTTTCTCACCGGAATATATGCAGTTCACTCACCGGGCTCCAATAGTACACTGTAACAGTAATTTCTGTGTGTACGCAATACATGCGGATTGTAGAATTTAGTGGTGCTCTCTTTTCCACATCTGTATATAATATGCCTGACCTAAACGGGCCCTTTATCATTACAGGCCCTGGGCAGTGCAACATCATACTGACAACAGTAATGTGCTTATACTGAGAGCTTCACTGTTAGTTTTAGCTGATTGTGTAATCATTTAAATAAAACAACATGACCTTCCAGTGGGGACATTTCGTCCTCCGTTTCCTTGTGTGAAATTTGTCAGTAAGTTTTTGCCTTCCAACCAGCAAAATGCTCCAGTGTACGGCCAGTAAACGATTCACAAACCACGATTTAGTGCCCTTAAGACGATATCTTTAAACATTGTCGTAGCTGAAGGAATTTAGTTTCTTCTTAAATCGTCTTATGCAGCAACGTTTATAGGTATCTCAAATAGGATAAGCTCTTTATGCAGGTACGAAGTATGTGAGACAAACTTTCAACACTTCGTGTCAGGTTGATCATTTCATCTGGTAGCACTGCATAAGTATTCTGTCTAAGAGGTATCACAAGTAATGTTCCTGTAGCTGTGGGAATGATTGGTTGAAAACGAGTGTAGTACCAATAGGTACAGTACTGGCAAATATTCAGAATGATTATCAACCTAAGTTCATCCACAAACTGAGGCGTATTTACAATACTGTAGCTATAGTGTGTATCCTCGTCTTCTTTGAGCGGGCATTGGAAGACATTTACACATACGTATACAATACTATGAATACTTCGAACGCTGTAGCTAACGTTTCTCTCAAAACTAATTTTAGTAGATGGCAGGATACAAAGAAACAGTCAGACTCATGGGTGTGGACAGAAACAAAAGTTCAGATGGGGGCACTGTGCATATCTGGGCTTTTTCATCTTCAGATCCATGCAAATAATGTATACAAATCAGCGTATGCATTGCTTTCACAATGTTTCCCTCTTGTTTAGTCTTCTAATGATGAACTGGATCCACACCCATGAGTCTATTTGTTTCTTTGTATCCTTCCATCTACTATCTTTTGGTGTTATTGCTCGGTGTTCAAATAGCAAAATATTATGCCTGCTGCCACGAGGTATTAGAATGAGGATGCAAGAAGGCTAACGAATTATAATCAAAATACACCGAGACACCAATTTGTCTGTCGTCATGGTGTTAAGTCGGTAGAAATAGTTGGGTATTATTGCCTGCATCACCGGCATCCCATTGCCGTCTTCTCTTTCGTTTGTGTGTTGCGCATGGTGGAAGAAATATATAATATAATATATAATATAAATCTTTATCCTTCTTGCGACCTCGTTGTAATACCTCGTGGGAGCAGGCATAATATTTTGCTTTTTGAACACCGAGCAATAACACACAAAGATAGTAGATCGAAGGAGACAAAGAAACAATCAGACTCATGGGTGTGGATCCAGTTCATCATTAGAAGACTAAACAAGACGGAAACATTACGAAAGCATGAATACGCTGATTAGTATACATTATTTGTATAGATTTGAAGATGAAAAAGCGCATATCTGCACTTTACTTTCTGTCTTGATGGGCATGATTTTTAGTTTATTCTATTCTGAATTTTCAAATGAATTGATTATTACATGACACAGAATAATTAGTTAACCGTGTTTCTTACAGCTTCCATTCGCACCAACATTTTTTTTACATCGTCGTGCAATTCATGAAATTCTATCTGTATGACCAGAAGACTGCACATAGATGCTATCGATTTCGAGGTGCATAGCGTTCGTTGTATTACTTTTTGTGACAGGTGGGCAAAGTTGATTTCCAAAAACTTTGTATTGTACTGAAATAATCTTCTGTCACAAAGTAACAAGGTAAATGTTTTATTCGTATATATTTTGTGGAAAATGGTAATTGTTATGGAAGATTATACACCTGAATGTTTGACACAACTGGTAGGAGAAAACACTGCATATTAACCAAACCACACGCCTCCTCTCCGTATCCTGCTATGACATGAGCATGGGATTCTCCTCACATACCGCTACAGAGCTGTTCCTCGCACAGCTGAGAATTGTCAACACTGTCACAAACATTTGGCAACACTGTGACAGTGCAATCACTTCCACGTATCATACTGAATTGACTCGTTAAATTCGCTTGATATTCCCTTTCCATTTGAATGACTCGTGCTATATAATCCTCATGTAAACTAAGACACTGAGACTGAAAATTCAATTTTTTGGGTAAAGAAATGCTACTCTTCACATAAGTGACAACTTTTATTATCTTTCACGATGTATTATGAGGTTGAGCGACCAATACCATTATGAGAATGGCGCGTTGGCAGCAGTGTGTCCGTAGCCCCGTGGAACCGCCCGTGTCTCGTGTCGCAACGGCTCAATAAATCATCAGTTCTAACTGTGGTAGCGGCCAGCGTGTGCGAGCTTCTTTTCTGATTTATTTTATGGAGCTACGAATATCCTGAAAAATTCTGTAACGAAATCGGAATAAAAACCTCTACACTTCAAGTCCTCTTGGTAGATCGACCCAGTAAGTGGTGTTAATGGTCATAGATCTCGGCTTTCTGACTGTCAAGCCGCTTCACAATACAAGTGTCTCTGAAGAAATTCGAATCGACCGTCAACGAAACGAATTTCAATATTGTTCTTCACATAAGGCTCACATGCCAGGGTGATAAGTATGAAGGGAATGAACCTCTTGATTACTGTAGGGCCTCTATGCTAAATTTCGACAGTAGCAATTAGGAAATCTCTGCACACATTTACTAACAGCGGCTCTAGCGACTTACTTTTTCTCTGGGTAGCTTCAAATTGGGCAATTTTGTCGCCTTAAATCCAAATGAATATTATAAATATCACTTCTGAACAGCGTTCACTTCTCCATTAATTAATGTATAGACCTAAAAATAAGCAATATGCCTGAGTAGCTATGGAGCAGGTTCTGAAAGGTATTGACACAATGTTTTGCATCCATTTACTACAGGGAATCAAAGAAAGGAACCAAACACATTACACTGCATTTACTCCCTGTGCCTTGACTAACACATATGAATCCACGAAAAAAATAAGTTATTTGAAGAATCTCCTGTGGAAGCAAAAAGTTCGGGATATGACACTTTAATTATAGGCACTTGATCACAATGAAATTAAATCTGTGCGGCATTGATGTATTGCACACTAGTGTAATAAAATACTCTCCAAATAAAAACGGTTTTGTGCTTCCGATGCAATAGAGTGTGAAACACAAATTGTAGACAGATTTTACGGGTCACCACTCAACAACATTAAAGCATTTTACATCGTCGAGAGTGAGGAGTGGAGCAGACGTTGCCGGCAGAAGGCGTGGCAATGCAGTGCCTCAGTCCCCGCCGGTAGGCAGCAAAAGTGTCCCAGAGAACTCAGACGCATGCGGTGTTCAGAGGCGGATGGTCGGCCAGGAAATCTCTCGCTAAAATATTGTTGAACCAAACTGTTATTACCAATGTGACAGAAAGCGAAATATTTTGTAGATTCACTTGAAATACACTCATACCTTCAGCATCGAGAGGAAAAGGGCGATAAAAATTATGTCAACGTGTGCTGTCGGTTGCCAGATGTCGTATTAGATAGTCTTGCATTTCACCTCAAGACTACAGTCGCAGTCCAAAATTATGTACTCAGACTGCAGTCAAGACTTCCTCCAAGAAGTGATGCAGTCTACAATGTAGCCAGATCGAGCATATTGCCAGACATAGAATTCTGAGTGCAGCACGATTGTATTGCCCATCTTACGGACAATTTTTTTGTTGAACACTGTATTTACAACACATATTACACGCTGAAGACCCAAAAAAATTAACAAAACAAAACTATTTTATGAGAGCAAAGTTAGCTACATCGTTCGAAATATACATAGTATTGTATACGTGTCTGTAAATGTCTTCCAATGCCACTCAAGGAAGACAAGGATACACAGTCTAGCTTCCGTATTATAAATACGCCTCAGTTTGTGGATGAACTCAGACTTAGGATGATAATCATTTTGAATATTTAGCAGTACTGTACGCATTGGTATTAAACGGCAGTAAATCGTGGTTTGTGAATCGTTTACTGGCCGTACTCTGCCGCATTTCGCTGGTTGGAAGGCAAAAACTTATTGACAAATTTCACACAAGGAAAATGGGGACGAAATGTCTCCCACTGGAAGGTCATTCTGCTTTATTTAAACGATTACACAATCAGCTAAAACGAACAGTGAGGCTCTCAGTATAAGAACATTACTGTTGTCAACATGATGTTGCACCGCCCAGGGCCTGTAATGATAATGGGCCCGTTTAGGTCAGGCATATTGTACACAGAGGTGAGAGAGAGTACCACTAAATTCTACAATTCGCATGCATTGCATACACACAGAAGTTACTGTTACTGTGTACTATTGGAGCCCAATGAGTGAATTGCATATTTTCCGGTGAGAAAGAGCACTGGCAAACAGTCTTCGCTACATCAGGTTACTTAAACTGGTGTCCCTCTGAGCCAGAACCTATGGTCAGCGAGTAAGTATAAGGCCAATGAGTGTGATGCGGGTTTTGCAACTGTGAAATACTTTCCTACATTATGGAAGCGAATATTAAATTTGAAACAATAATGGGAAAATTTGAACTTGGATAGCTTAGAATGAAACTCTTTCTGTTCATTGCAGAGGAACACAATTGATTTTCTAAAACATTCTCTGCCATACACAACTTGAAACAGGTCACGTCGACCAAATCTTGTGGAAGAATTGACAGCGATGTATATCGGAAGGCAGTAAGATCCCTTGGCTTTTGGTTTGGCAGTATTCGACAGCCATTTCTAGGCGCAAGTAAATTAAGAATGGCAGCGTGTTTTTGTTATCAAGTAACGTCTTCATCAATTACTTTAGTTTTAATGTAATCTGCGAGTAATTGCTGATGATTGATATTAACATGGAAAGAACCTCTTTTTGGGAAACTACTTCTATAGTGACCAAAAGGCATTTAATGATCTTCAAGCACATGTGTTCCAGCAATGGTATGAAGAAAATTATAGTAATAATGACGGTAATAATCGAATTATACGGTAACTTCTTACTTCACAGTGGATTTTCTCGAGCTAAGAAATTCGCTGAATTAGCGAAAATTTCAAAATGGCTTCACATCGGGGCTATGATGCCTAGAAGAGTCTTTCCATCTTCCTGACATGAGAATAGCATAATCTCCAAGTTAGAAGATTGATTCTATTCAACCATTTAATAGACTCGCATTTTTTCCACCGGAACTAATTATGTAAGCTAAGCACATCATCCATTACAGCACACTCCTGGGGCTGGGAAATGAGGCCACAATAGTCAGGTGGAACGAACTATCACAGGTGCAATGCGTGGGTTCAGACATTTACTTTTAAGAGGCACAAACAGATTTACTTTACCTCTGGTAACCTCAAGAGAAAGACGTTATAATCCAGAATTCGCATTAAACATCACATTCCTTCATTACCAACTGGGAAGAGCCAGTTTACGTTGGGGAGTGACATAGGCGGAAGTCATGGTAAACAGAAATACTGTCTCCAGTAAACTTGCTTACATTAGAAAATTTTATTTTATTTGATGAACCGATAGCCATTTAAAGGAACAGGGCTCTTATTTTACTTGTACTTGATTGAACTAGAGACGTTGAAATATTTGGTGCTGGACTGTGATTCGAATTTGTATCTCCTCTTTCGAGGATCTGCATCTCTCGGAGCAGTATAGTTATATCACACATGTTCCCTGGTTAGTTAACAGAGACGAAAGCGTCTTTATAGAAGTCCCGGTTTACTTCAGAAACTGTCGCGTTTTATTTTCAAATTTAAATTTGGTTACTAATTTTGGCGAATATTTCTGTAATTCATGCATCTTCAGGACTAGTCAGCAATATTATACGGTTAGATTAGCTTAGATTAATACTTGTTCCATAGATCATGAATACGACATTTCGTAATGATGTGGAACGTGTCATTTTAATGAATAATTTCTGTACATACCTATTTAAGTTTTTTTGCAACAATTTTTTAGTCTCTCTCTCTCATTCTTTTTTATTTTAGTCTCTCTCCCTCAAACTCTCTCTCTCCCTCTCCCTCACTCTCTCTTTCTCATTCTCTCGCTCTCTCTCTCTCTCTCTCTATATATATATATATCTCTCTCTCTCTCTCTCTCTCTCTCACACACACACACACACACACACACACACACATTCTTGTTTTATTTTTATTTGTTTGTTGTGCTCGGCTTTCGGCGAGGCACGTAAATGTCCGTCAACGAGTTTCTTAGTTTTGAGTACACTTATGAAAGAAATATAAGAACAACTATGAGACTTACTGAGATATGAAGCTTAGTTTGCAGTCAGTTCTGAGTATTATTATTATCTACGCTCCAGTCCCTAAACCCAGTTACAGAAATGTGAATCAGACGGATTTCGTATTGCAGGCCGTAGCAGCCGCGTCTTTGACACGTCAGGTATGGTTACTTCCCAACCCGCTGTAGGATCACATCGGTTCGTATTCTTCCTGCTGGTTATGTAACTGAAATTTGGCAACAAGTCAGGGAATGTTTGGCAACCCTCTGATCGACGAGTTACTTCCTGGTGTGCACGGAATTAAGCCCCAAATTTCACTTGATTTTACCTGCCATTTCCATTGAAGAATCTGAGTTATTATCGCTTGAACTATAACAAATGACTTTAAATTTACGGTTTTCAGCCCAGGAAATTCGTTACACGTGGAAATCGCATCTAATCTCGTCCTCTAAAAAGCGGTTTACGAGTTCTAGCCACTATTGTTCTTGTAAGAGGAAACGTAGGCGCAGGCCTCTTCCCTAGCTCTGTGGAAACGTGCTGAACTGTGAGAAAGCGGTTCCAGTGATGCTGACTGCAACGTTTTTATCCCTTCTGTGAAAGAGCTACAAGTAGTCAAATCACACATCGATAAGGCAATCGCAAGAAAATAGTTTCGGCTTATAGTGCAATGGTGAAGAACTTACAATGCTGCACAACAGGTAACGCCTCTTTCCGATGCTGACAAATACATAACTTTATTTATGAAATGCCACATTTGCATACCACTTGAGTATGGTACAGCATACCAATCAAACACAGACCCAATCGAAATCTAAGTGGTTAGTACTTTACTAATTCGTGCCGATAGAGGCTTGTGTACAGATACTCAGTTTTATTGAAACAGACTTTCGTCGTAAGATTATCGTGGGTAGTTTTATTTCATTTCTTATAAAACAGTGCACAATTTTCGTAAGGTTTCTTTTAGTGCTGTTAAAACATTAGTTAACATGAGAGAGAAATTAATCATCAACGATATATGCGAATTCTCTGATGTTATCCATAACAGTCTGACAATGCACATACAGTTGATTGATTACATGCATGTAGAAAACTTGTTTTGAATTAAAGTTGTCAAACAAGGTTTCATGAAGAATAAAATGCCACTGCCACACGACAGCAAATGTAGAAAATACTTATCTGACGTATTTTCGCATGATGTGCTCTTCCCATACATAATACAATAGTTTAGAGATGCATCTGTAGCCTGGTCATCTATTAAACCTTAAAATAACAAAATGTCGTAGAAGTTAGTCCTTTTTCCACATGCGACTATTTTGTGTTGAGAAGTGAAGAGAATTATGTTCAAAGTTCCATTACATCGATAACTTATTGCGTTGTAAAAAAAGTTGCAGTGAATGGACCCGAACGCGCGAAGTTTTATCAACAGTATGCGACGCTTACCGTTACGCTACTAGCTGTCAGATATCCACAACACCTCCAGAAGTCAATAACAGTTCCTCCAGAACTTTCGCATTGCACAGTGCTGTGAGATCATGCATATTGCCGGATCTAGACTTCTGACGGACAGACAGTTACAACTTTTCTTTTGCGCTGCACGACATTTTCAACTAACAGATAGCGCAGTAGAGGAGCTCGCGTCGAAAGGAACACTTCCAATTTAAATTTATACATTCTGTATGTTGGCAGTTCTGTGTAGGTGTCAGTTACGTGATTTTATTTCGGTTATTACAAAATAGACTCGAATGCATGCACTTGATACCCGAGGCAGCTAGTTCATGGTGATTCGGTCTACCAAGTAGATGAATGTATTGAACATGCTGCAAACCACTACAGGGAGCCTGTGTGTGTCAGAATTCTCATCCAGTGTGGCGCAACATTGTTACGACAGAAAATGAGTGATAGCTTGGTGGTCTCTTATATTGATGCTAGTTTTATATACTTACGGTCTGGGTTCGATTCTAACTTCTGCGGACGATTTTTGATAAGGAGAGACAGATTCTGTTTTCTTATGGTTACGCCAAGGGAAAAAATGTATAATGGCATTCTGGTCTGACATTCGTGTTAAACATGATATTCCTTCACTACCAAGTAGACGTTAGGTTGAACCACAATAAAGTCAGGAGTCGTGACACGTAGAAACTCTATCAACAGTAACCTTTCTGATACTAGTTATTTATTTCTAGTGACGAAACAAACGCTGTGCAGGGTCTTTTATTTGAGCTGATGTATGTCGATAAAATTGGTTCTGAACTGGGAATGCCACTCAGACCGCCCTTAACGCGGAATTTGATCCCTTTGTGACAATATTGCTCGACTGCAATTTGTTGTTTGTTCAAAACTGCAGATTCCTCAACATCTCCGCATACTGCGCATGAAAAGGTTCGAATCCTGGCCCGGCACTAAAGCTTTCATTATGTATTATGAAGCTCTAGCATGAGAACACCTATCTGCTGGTGGATAATAATTTTGATTTTTAATGTATTATCATTCGTTGTCAACACTATGGATATCTGACGTTTTTGAGTCCCAGTGAGACACAGAACTGTTTGCGAGATGACTGTAAGTTCAAGGATGTTATTCCGAGTTGCTGGTGGAGAAAAATTCTGTAGCTGACGTCTCTTCGTGTTCAGTCAACAACGATATGTGTGGGGTTCGATACCCAGTCAGCACTGAACTCTTCGTCATAATATTTCTAGTTCAAACATGCTCACATGTCGCTGCTGGTGTAACAAACCCATTTTTAATGTTCGTTTTCTCTAGAATATAACAGCGATAGGTGCCAGGTTGGAGTCCTGGGAAAGAAAAAATTAATGTTTCGTCTCGCCATTTCTGTTAAAACATCCAATTAGGTTCTGGGTTCGAATCCCTGTCCCACACACAGCTTTACCTCACGGCATTTCAAGTATGTTACTTGTGAGGAAGCAATATTTAACATTTCTCGTAGTTCGTTAACAAGGATGCTGGGTAGGAATTCGTGTCCGTTAAAAATATTTACATTATGTAATTTAAAGTTGATATTTGCTAACTGATACTGTCTAAAATCGAGGTATATCACTCTCTGTATACCTAGTCAGGAACGACTGTTAGTTTCCGTCATTTACGAAGTCTTTACTTAGTCTGCATGACCTGGGTTTGAATCCATAGGCAGAACGAGGCGGTTCGTCGTGTCATTTGAAGTTCATACATATTCTCAACTATCTGCTCGTGAATAATTAAAATTTTTGATGTCATTTTGTGTTAATAATAAGTACGGTATGTTACTTTGAAGAGGAAATCATGAAAACAGAGAACTTACTATGTGAATTATCTATCTGGCGTAATAGTGAGAATGGTAACATTACAGGTATGTCATTTATTGTTATAAATATGAGCTTCCAAGCCTTAAGGACTGTCTTATCTGTGATAAGATGTTCCCTGGTATTTGTAGTACCTTGGTATTACTTTACATCTTGAGTTATTGTGATACAGAGCAGTGTTTTCTACTGGTGACTTGTTGGAACCATTTTCAATAGTCAAACGACTGTACCGAGGGGCGACTAGAGGACTTGCTGGGCAGTTGCGCTATGTGGGTTGCATTCGTATCAGGAGAAATGCAATTCAGGTCGTATGGATACTTTCTAGCACGACTGTACATTTGATAACCTGTAAGTACAGGGGTGTCATTCTCTTTAAAATATTTATCTTGCAGAGAGATGCAAAAGGGGTTTTCCTGTACTAACAGCCGCAATTCTTCAAAGCGAGTTCTGACTCCATTCATAATCCACTGAAGTGTGGGAGCCATATCAGCGGTTCGGTTTAGATTTCCCCCTGTCTTTGCGCCGCGCTGGTAAGACACTTGTGGAGCGAGTGGCAGCAGAGTGGCTGCCAGGTTCTGGTGAAGAGGTGTCAAACTCCATGATGATTTCCTCCTCATCAGTCGGGGATACCATGACGACATTCGGCGGTGCCTTTGGCAGGTTTGACGCCAAACGTCGTGCGCCTTTCCCTGGTCCCTTTTTCTTGGTGGAAGTCGGGGATGGGGGAAGTGGAGAGACAACGGTGTCTGGGGTGCCTTCGAAGTCTTCACTGTAGCTTTCCCTGCAATAGCGTTTGGTTCAGTCGGAGCAGCCTGAATAGATATATCTTTATTGGTTGTGCTCTGGCAGGTACAAACGCAGGTACGGTATTGGTGGTGGGTACTGCTACGCTGGACATGGACTGCGTCGAAGCGTCTACTTTTGACACACTTTTGTGCACCAAGGAGGCATAGGATGTGGCAAAGTCAGGGGTTTTTGTCGCCTTATACTCTTTTTTGGCTTCCACATAAGGTGTCATCTTTGTCACCTTTATCTCCTCAATTTTTCTTTCCTCCGCAAAAATGGAGCAGTCTCTGATCCAGACTGGATTGCTCCCAGAGCAATTGATACACAGTGCTGAAGATGGGCAGTTAGTCCCAGCTTCATGAACTGCCTTGCCACATATACCGCAGGTCGGTTCACCCCCACAACTCATCGTTGTATGGCCAAATCGTTGACATTTGAAACATCTCATAGGGTTAAGTATATAAGGCCTACCCTAAGTCGGAGGAAACCAGCCATAACGTATTCAGGCAAGACAGGCGAACTGATAGTCACAATGATGGTGGCAGATTTCTCAACAACTCCGTTATTCCTACGTGTCCGTCATTCCACGTCTACAATCACCTGAGTTGCCAATTCTTGCTTCAGCTCTTCTACCTCGATATCCATTAAATCACGGCAGGTGACAACGCCTTAACTCGATTTGAGGGAATTGTGCAACTCGACAGTAATATCATACTCGCCTAACTTGGTTGACTTTCGAAGCAGCTCCACTTGCTTTGCCCTAGTAGTCTCAACTAACAGGGTACCATTCCTCAGGCGTTTGATAGACTTCAGTGTACCTGCGAGTCCTTCTAATCCTTTATGTATATAGAAACGAGACACTTCTTCAAATGAGCCCTCCTTCCTCATAATCACGATGAAAACATTGTCATTTATGACTCCATGAGCCCTGTTACCCAGTTCTATCTGCTTATCTGGAGGACTAGCCTCCCTCATGCGCTTTACGATTGCGAAGTTGCTGAAGGGAAATACGTCGTTGCCATGTGCGTCCCAGGGGCAGCTAGGGAACTAAACGTCCGCCCAGACAGAGCCCCGCATGCCTGGGTAAGCCTTATACAACTGAGGTGCGGCAGGTTCCTCAGAGGTCGCCCGCTAGCGGCTGTTCCATCTCAACAGCCATGCATCTTATCGGCGCGCAGCACACCTTAAGATTGAAGGTTTTTTTTTGTAGAAGTATATGTATAGTCCTCGCGATCCAGGCAATCAAGCCAAGATCCCCGGTCCCTGCGACACACAACGTTCCACCGTTGCGCCACACGGTGGTCGCTGAAGCATACCCAGAGCTTACTGTGTCAGAGGACTGGCGGCGCACACCAGTCCACAGCTCGGGGACCCCGGGTTCGCCAAGCCCGTACCCAGCAAATGAATGCTGAGTCCCCCGAGGGGAAGACATTTCGACTCCAGTCAATGAGATTGCAGGCCTAAGACGCGTCTGGAGACGCCTCGGACAGCGATGGGACACCAACGTAAATGTCGCATAGCAACCTGTAGCCCGCAGTAGGGCCTGAAAACCAGGCCTGGAGGTCTGGAGTGCGATTTCTTTTAATAGCATGACTCATATGATTCTCATCTGCGGCAGCTCTTCAGCACAGCCGTTCTTCGGCGAGATTTTACCACCAGTTTTGTTGCCCTTCATGGGAAGCCGTTCTGGGTTTACTTTTCAGAAAGATAATAGCCGCCCGCTCACGGCGATTGTTTCTATTGCTTGCCTTTGTGCTTGCAAAATCCTACTTTGGCCAACAACGCTGATCTCTCCCAAATTGAGAATGTTTGTAGCATCCCATCGCGGTAGTTTGACGATCTAACACGCCAATTGGACATAATTTGGTTCAGTATCCTTCAGGAGGACATCCAATAGCCTTGTCCATCTAGCCCTACGTCTGCTTCCATAAGGGCCACTGATGGACCAACTCGTTATTCGCTTGCTCAATTTTTGGAGCACTTTATCTTCAATAAATTATTCAATATTTCTGATATTTTATTCATTTGTCTGTCTGTACATATATATTGCAGCTACCGATTTCCGTTATATTTGGATAATTCCTTAATGGAGCCTCGTTCTTTTTAATTTTAATTTTTTATCCCATATTTTATTAACCAGTTATGAGTGCAGTTACTCAGATAAAAATGTGGATTTTATAAGTTCTGTGGAAACATACGATACTGTTAGAACTCAAACTAGTTTCAGCGGCAAGCTTCGTGCCATCAGATTACTGCAGAATACAGAGTCAAATATAACACTGTCCTTCTTTATGTCGCTAGGACGAAATAGGCACGTATATTATATCATCCGATTTCTCGCTGTATTTTCTCATCCGGAATGATGAATGTAAATGTGTACTAAACTACTACTACATAACGTGTGGTTCATCTTCTTTTGGCCGCGTCAGAGCTTGTATAAATTTAAAATGCTGGTGACATACGAAGCTATCATATAATTTTAGAGATCGGATAAGTAAAATTTTTACTTCCATAATGTCTTGCATTACTTCATACAGAACTGAAATTGTATCTGTTTTAAATAACTGAGTTAAATACAGTCCTCATCGCGACAACATTGTGATCTTATTTTCATTTTATTTCATTTAATAAAGCTCTCGTTTAAAGACTAACAAGCGTTGCTGGATACAAAGATGATCGAAAGAGATTGGATGAAAGCAATATAGAGTTGGATATTTAAATGGAAGGTCCCCCATCATTGTTTTAAAGTATCGCTATACCCTGCATGGCGTATATTGGAATGATTTAGGATGTGCAACTAGAACCTATATCTTAGAATAATGCATAGCACATCCAAAATGATGAATAGGATATCTTCGATACTCAGGCACCTACCACATATCGACAATACATTGTGTTTGTGATTCACTTTATTATATTAACAGCTCTATTTATAGGAATATTGATAAAAAAAAAGCTTTATTTCATTCTCGAATATTTCTCAGTTTTTCAAGCCTTCTTCTGTCTACTATTTTAACATTAGTCTAGAGCATAAGCAATTTATATCTCACCATAAAGTCTCTCAATAAGTATTAGCGTGATTTTTCTTTGACGCTTGAAAAGCTACTGGTAGTAGCAAAGACTATGTCTCTGCTCTCAGTACCAACACAGAGATACGTAAAATAATTCAATATTATTTTGAAGACGTTACTACAAATTTTCGGCACGTAATGGTCTGTCAAAATTGTTTAATTTCGTTAAATGAATTTTGAAAATACATGTTTCAGCATGTGAAGTATTAAGCCGAGTTGCCAAACAAGATGGGATGATGATCGTAACTAAAAGAAATATGTGGTACACAGTGAGCCTGAGTGTATGTGAAACCACTGAGTTTGCTATGGAAGGAAAATGCTCCCAAATCTAATGCCATTATCATCGCGATCGCATGCACCACTGCTGAAGTAAACAGTTCGTGTCTGGCGACACAGAAGCTCATTGCTCATTGTTAACAATGGCGACGAGCAAAGACTTCAACAATAGTAAATGGCTAGAGGTAACGTGAACCGTTGCGTAGCATCAGTCTGAGGAATTCAACAGTCGAGTAAAGAGCCGTACGGAACTTTCTGACAGTTGCTTGATCCAGTGAAGACTCTTAACGTCCGATGTAAGTATCAACTGTCCATAATTTCATTGTCCACTTGAACTGTCAGCGATTATTCACAATATGAAGGCTGAGATATAAAAAGTGTGCGATAACAGATGCAGTCTTTTGTATAGGCCTACTGTGGCGCACTATGGGAATTTCGGAAGATACAGATTCTTGACAGTCGGAGAGGTGAATATGCATTAAGGGGAGGCAGCTATAAGGCAGATAAATACGGATCCACAAAATTTTCTGTTATTTACTAATGACAGAGGAATTTGTAGAGGTATAATTTCTTTTACACCTGTATTAGTATAGAGGGAATGCAATGTGCAGTCGTACGTTTCGGAACGAACAGGTAGCATTCACACAGCTGTCATTTGTACTCACATGATTCATGTGGAAAGATTTCCGATGTAACTATGTGCGCATAACTGGAATCAATAGACTTAGAACGCGGAATTGTGGATAGAACTAGACACATGGGGCATTCGATTTCGGAAATCGTTGGGGAAATTAATATTCCGAATTCTCCAGTATCGAGAGTGTGCCGAAATACCAAATTTCAGGGAATTACCTCTCATCGCGGACAACGCACTGCCCAACGATCTTCACGAAACGAAAGAAAGCGGCATAGTCTGTGCAGAGTTGTCAGTGCTAACAGCCAAGCAACAATGCATGGCAGAGGGTTCAATGAACCACATTCAAGCTGTCTCACTATCGTTCCACACTCGAACAGCACGCGGGAAAAACGAGCACTTAATTTTTTTGTGCGGACCCTGATTTCTCTTATTTTATGGTGATCATTTCTACCTATGTAGCTGAGTGCCAACAAATGGTTTTCGCGATCGTAAGAGAAAACTGGTGATTGAAATTTCATGAGAAGACCCCGTCGCAACGAAAACCGCCTTTGTTTTAACGATTGCGACTCCGATTTACGTATAATATCTGTGGCACTATCTCCCCAACTTCGCTATAGTTAAAAACGAGCTGCCCTTCTTTGTACTTTTTCGATGTCATCCGCCAGTCCCATCTGAAGCGGATCCCACACCGCAGAGCAATACTGCAGAATAGGGCGCACTAGCCGGGTGTAAGCAGTCTCTTTAGTAGATCTGTTGCACCTTTCAAGTGTCTGTCAATGAATCACAGTCTTTAGTTTTTTCCACTCTTTAGTTTTTTCCACCCACAACACTATTTATATGATCGTTCCAATTTAGGTTATTTTTAATTGTAATCCCGAGGTATTTAGTTAAATTTACGGCCTTCAGATTTGTGTGACTCAACGCGTAATCGAAATTTAGCGGATTTCTATTAGTATTCATGAGAAGAACTTCACACTTTTCTTTATTCATGGTCAATTGCAAGTTTTCGCACCGTAAGGACATCTGATCTAAATAATTTTGCAATTCGTTTCACTCATCCGATGACTTTACAAGGCAGTAAATGACAGCATCACCTGCAAAAGCTCAAAGAGGGCTACTCAGATTGTTCAAAATGATTCAAATGGCTCTGAGCACTATGAGACTCAACTGCTGTGGTCATTAGTCCCCTAGAACTTAGAACTACTTAAACGTAACTAACATAAGGACATCACACACATCCATGCCCGAGGCAGGATTTGAACCTGCGACCGTAGCAGTCGCACGGTTCCGGACTGCGCGCCTAGAACCGCGAGACCACCGCGGCCGGCTACTCAGATTGTCTCCTATGTCGTTAATATAGATCAGGAACAATAGAGTGCCTATAAGACTTCTCGCCGGATATTACTTCTGTTTTACTCGATGACTTTCCGTCTATTACTACGAACTGTGACCTTTATGACGGGAAATCATGAATCATGTCGCACAACTGAGGCAGTATTCCATAGCCACGCAGTTTGGTTACAAGATACTTGTGAAAAACGGTGTCGGAAGCCTTCTCGAAATCTAAAAATATGGAATCAGTTTGACATCCCCTGTCGATAGCACTTCATGAATATAAACAGCTAGTTGTGTTCCACAAGAACGATATTTTCTGAACCGTGCTGCCCTTGTGTCAATAAATCGTTTCCTTCGAGGTGATTCACAATGTTCGAACACAACATATGTTCCAAAACCCAACTGCAAATCGACGTTAGTGATTAGGGGTATGTAAATTAGCGGACTACTACTATTTCCGTTTTTGGGTATTGATGTGTCTTGAGCAATTTTCCAGTCTTTAGGTAAGGATCTTTCTGTGAGCGAACGGTTGTATATAATTGTTAAATATTTAGCTATTGTATCAGCATAGTCTGATAGCTGACGCTAGGTTTCGAGTGTGGCGCAGACGCTATGAACCATGGTCCCAAGGCACCTACAAGGCACTGTTCAATCTGTGGTGACTCCATAACGTTAATGTTTGACCACTTTAATGATTGTATGCAACAGCATTTTAACTGTTGGACAGTCGTATTAATAAGTATATGGTCCTTCAGTTGCTGTTGTAGGCTTGTTATTAAAATTTTATCGTAGATATTAGCTATTTTCCTGATAAACGGTCCGATGCAGCTCGTTGTGGCGAGCGCCACATATGAGGCGCGGGACGTAGCGCATTTGACGACCGTGCGCATAGTACAACAAATGTAGTGGCGGAGGACATAGGGTGCTACATGCAGTTTTACTTACGATCGAAATAGGCTTATGTCTGTTGAAGTTATTTTATTTTATTGATCTTGACGAAGCCGCTGGGCAAAGACATTTCTCATTTTTAAAAGTTCATGTAAGTAATTTGTTATCACATACGTAATTTATAAGTTTATGTATAGATTATATTACTGGTCTAGATGTTATTTTGATCACCTTAGGACTTCTGAAGAAGGCTGTATTATTATAGGAGAAACCATGGTCAAGGTTTAGGATCAAAATAATTAGTGCAATTCTGGGCTGTTTGTGGGCTGTGTTCACATCTAATGGACTGGGACCTCTGGTCCAACTGAACAGATTATTGGCTGGAAATGATTATGTTCGAACACCTGGAGACCATTTTCACCGATTCATGAGTTTCAAATTGACAAACAACGATAGAATTGTCATCACATTTGTTCACAGTTAGTATGAAGAACATTCTGGACACTTCGAGTGAATAATTTGGTCACCCACATCGCTCGACATGAATCGAACTTTTATGGGAAGTAATCGAGAAGTCAGTTCGTGAATAGAATCCTATACCGGCAACACTTTCGCAGTTCTGGACAGCTATAGAGGCACCCAAGGTTGAATATTTCTGCATGGGACTTCCGAAGACTTGTTCAGGACATGCCACATCGATTTTCTGCAGTATGCCGGGCACAAGTAATTGCCACACGGTATTAGAAGGGCATGACATTTTTCCCTTCATAGTACTTATAAACGGCTGGCGACCGTGATTTGTGTGTAGAATCGAAAACAGGATAAACAGGAAATGTTCCCGCAGAGACGTTGCCTGCTGGTCAGTCTTTACAGTGTTCCAGTGAAATACCACCCCTCCTCCACGCTGAGACGGTGAGGCACCGGGATTCTACGGGTTCTCATCCTGATGATGAGGTGATGCAATCCGACACCGGCACTGCATTACCTGCCTCTTCTGTACCTGATGTTGCTGTAAGTCGTTCTGAGTTGTGCTCTCCGATTTCCGATGAGTGCAGTGGAGATGGCTCCTCTATTAAATCGGAGCCTGACGTGCCCCCAACCCTTCCACATCAAGAGTGAATGTTTTCACGGAGTAGTGTGAAACAGCGTTTCGAACCTGCACGTGCAGCGGCGCGTCGTAGAAAGGAAAACGAGGATTCCTCGGCTCCCGGTGGGGAGGATTAGAATGGTATGTTCTTTCCACCACCTCCGGACGTTGAGGAGAGAAGGGCATGATGACTGCTTTTTCCTTAGTGTTATTTCATTGACCTTACATGTGATAACGGATGCAGGCATATACATTTCTCACCCTCAGTATTAATAGGATATGTTCCCAATTAGCCGGCCGAAGTGGCCGTGCGGTTAAAGGCGCTGCAGTCTGGAACCGCAAGACCGCTACGGTCGCAGGTTCGAATCCTGCCTCGGGCATGGATGTTTGTGATGTCCTTAGGTTAGTTAGGTTTAACTAGTTCTAAGTTCTAGGGGACTAATGACCTCAGCAGTTGAGTCCCATAGTGCTCAGAGCAATTTTTTGTTCCCAATTACGGCTTGCTGCATGACGCCAGTTTATTTACGATTCCCAAGCTAATATCGTGTGTTTACAAGAGGTGTTATTTGATGTGTTTTGTCTTCCTGGATACTCTATGTTTTTCAATGTCGCGCCTGAAAATTCTACCGGTATGGCTTTGCTTTATCAAGATGGAATCCCGCTGACGGTCTTCGAAATGCTAGATAATGGTCGCAGTACAGGCTGTAGTTTTTTTCTTTACGCTCCGTCTGGATCCAATCGTTCATCCGACCGCGCGCTGTTTTATAAGGAAGAAGTTGTTTATTTACTTCGACGGAACCCGCGAAAGGTTTTGTTGGGGGTGGGGGGCGATTTTAACTGCGTCTTACGTCGTGTAGATCAGACCCCAATTATACATATTGTCGTGAACTTAGTGATACGGTGACGTCTTTGCATCTCCAAATTGCTTGGGCATGCAGATACCTACATTGGTGCTGTTTACGTTTTTTACAGCTACTTCAAGTAGCCGACTGGACCGCTTTTATTTATCTGCCACTATATGTAGTCAGGTTCTATCGATTGATGTAATTCCTGCCAGTTTCACTGATAACTGTGCTGTTTCAATTACTTTTAACCACGTCCCACAGCGGGTCCATCTTTTGCGCCCTTTATGGAAGCTAAACATCTCACGGACCCCTCTCTGGAAGGCATCATCGCAGACATACGGCGGCTGATATTCCAGTCCCAGGCGCGTTATCCCTCAATTCTAGAATGGTGCTGAAAAAGCGGCTGAAATAAGGCGAACCAGGGAATTTTATTATGCTGTCCTTTGCCATCTTTACGACCACGCTCGTGATGCCCCTTGAGAGTCTTAGACGTCCACCGTGTGAAGGCAAAACTTCTACATCTCAAACGTAGGCACATGGATGGTGTCCGCTTGCGTTCCCAGCCTCCTTCAATCGTACAGGATGAGTTGGCCTCTCTCTGTCATCTTCTTCGGCTTCACAAACGATCTCAAAGGACGTGTCTTATCTACCATTCGTTCTCTAGATGGGCGTGAATGGTCCTCCCAATCTGCTATCATGCGTGAACTTTACCATTACTTTTCTGACCTTTACACTGAAGTGTATTCAGACAGTCTAGCGTCTGTTGATTTTACCTCCCTCCTTCTTAGTGTTGTAACGCCAGCTCTCCAGGAAGAGTTTCTCTCTGTATTCCATCGCGATGACATATTTGATATTGTGGCTCGTACTCCCTACCACAAATCGCCTGATTTCGATGGCCTTCCCAGAGAATTGTATATTCGATTTTGGCCCCTTATAGGAGATACGATAACTTCTATGGTGAATGAAGTATTCCACGGAGGCCTTATGCCGCCCAGCTTTAAGGTTGCTAAAATTGTCCTGATCCCCAAGAAGTCGTGACGTTTGCGTATGGACCAGGTCCGCCCGATAACCCTCTTCAACTATGATTGTAAGATAGTGGCGCAAATGGTAAATAGCAGACTATCGGTTTTGTTGGCTACCACCATCGCGAGCCATGTTAGTTGTCTTCCGGGTCGTACCCTCCTGAATCCCGTTGCTGAATGTCGTGATCTAATTTCGACTGCTTCCACCATTCCCGTGCCATACGGTTTGCTTTTTATTGATTTTTACCATGCGTTCGACCGCGTTAATCATGGTTTTCTCATGCGAGTATCGACAACAGTTGGTTTTAACGATGCTGCGCGACGGTTGTTTAGCTCACTAATTACTGGTGTTCGGGCGTCCATTGACGTAAATGGCCGTCTTACTTCCCCCATTGCGGTGTGTCAGGGCGTCCTTCAAGGGAGTCCATTATCTGTGTCGCTCTACGTTCTGTTTCTGGAATCCTTATGCGATCTATAACTGCTCATTTGGGTGGCTGGTCGCTGTTGGGAGAAAGGTTTACCGTTCGTGCATATGCTGATGACGTTATGGTTCTTCTCCATACCCCTGATGATATACCACGGCTGAAGGAAGTTTCGGATGCTTTTTGTCGTCTTACTGGAGCGCGGGTTAATGACCAGAAATGTCACCTACTAAGATTGCGAGGATTTGACGCTGTTGAAATTCAATGGGCTTTTAAGGTCACCCGCTATCCATCGTTAGGTGTTATAATTGACAGTTGTCCGCTAAAGGTGGCTACGAAAACTGGAAGTCTGTCACGGATAAGATTCGGGGAGAAATCATTGAACACGAGCGTCGCTCTCTCTCACTTCTTCGTAAGGTCCGGGCCATGGAAACGAATGTGTTAGGTAAGGCTTAACTGCACAAATCTTTCCACTTCCTGCAATGATGTACCGCAAGTTGTAAACTTTAACTGGCAGGTTTATCTGGTCCAAATCTATATTTCGCTTGCGTTATGGGGTCATGACGCGCCCCCGTCGCCTGGGAGGTTTGGGCCTCCATGACATTCGAGGTAAGGCTTCTGCCTTATTCATCCGCCGCACCGTTTTAACATGTCTACGCGCTCCCCAGTCACTTACAGCTCGCTTTCATAACTGTACCCGATCGGCGAGTTTAACACCTCCAGTAGATATTAGTAGGATTACTTATAAACTAAGGCACGTTAAGGAATTTTTCCTTGAAGTCAGTTATTTAGGAGTAAATATCCTTTCCCAGGCGAATCTCTCCCTAAAAATGCTGTTTTGCCGCTCGCCAATTCCTCATACCATTCCCTCTGTGGAAGTCCTGTCACCAGAAACGAATTGGAAGATTGTTTGGTCTAACGTTAGCCTCCGGATTTTCCCGATGGAAGTGTCGCCCTTGTGGTACCAAGTTGTTCATGATATTGTACCTACCAACGTGCGACTTTTTCCTATTGGCCTCAGTGTGACGGATCGTAGCACTCGTTCCATGAAACTGATACATTATATCATCGGTTGATCTCCTTCGGCGTCGCCGACAACTAGCTTTTCTCCTCATGACGTCGGAGGTGGCTATCTAGGGGGAGATTCTCGTGTGTCCCGATTCAACCTTCTTTCCCCGGTCGAAGAACAGTGACATCATGTGGCTTGTTGGACATTATGTCCACTACGTGATGGTGAATGGATATCACGCAGATCCGATTCCCTTTTATCAATATATGGCCACAGCCCATTGGACGTGGCTCAGGATGCCAAGTCATCCAGAGTTCTTTTCCTATATGCTATATCTTGTTTTTCATCGACAAGGAGTTGGATGAGTCGAAATTCCCCCACCCCCACCCCTTTTGTGGCCACTCTTGTTTGGATTCAAATGCTCCAAGATATAGAAGCGACGGACGAAAAAAGCAGAGGGCACGTTAAAATTAACGCCATATTCCTTCATATACGTTTTTCTGATTTATTGAAATGGCCTTTGTTGTTTTATTTTTAATTGATTCCTTAAATAAGTGATTTTCAGGGAGGAAAAAAGCGGTAGCGTCTTGCACTAAGGATCAAAAAGCTCTAGGTGCCGGGCTAGACCCCCGCTAATGCATATATTATATCTATAGATCATCAGCATTGGCACCGAGTACTTTTCAACAGGATTGTCAATTATACTGGGGATGTGGGCAGAGGTTTTGTGCAACCTCTGAATCTTGGTGTGGGAACTATCAGTAATGAGGAATAATCATGAGTGGTCAACGGTATGAATGAGCAAAATGTAGTGTAAAACATAGTATTAACAACACATAACATGTGTACACATGAAATGTGGCCTCTAACTGAGAGAGTGTCTTCATTGTCTCTCCATTGGCAAAAGAGTCAGATCCAGCCTATCATTTGTATATGCAGGAATGGATCTTTCCAAGAGCAGGTGACCATGAGAAACTGATTGAACTTACCACAATGCCGTTATATTCTACGACTTCGGATATGAAACTAAAAGATCTGAAAAAGGTAACTGTAAAGGCTCAATGTAGATATAGTTGTGTAGATGAAGTGAAATTTAAAGAACTCCAGGATTTCTGTTCTGACTAATGAAGAATAGTATTAACAGTACCAGAAAATGATGTAACGAGGATGGAACTCATTTCGAGTAGGAAGGTAGGACACAAAGTTGAAGTACTATGAACTGTTCAGTGACATGGATAATCTCAACAGAATCTACAGGGAACCATCACCAACGAATGTAGCTCAGGTATACATGTTGAGTGACGAGCAGGAGTAGAAGAGATGGATACAGAGTATGACGACATTGAAAGCAGGATCTAAAGCTAATAACCATGGCGATTGGAACACTGTGGTGCAGAAAGGAACAACAGAGTTATGGGAGGCCGCGCGGGATTAGCCGAGCGGTCTCAGCCGCTGCAGTCATGGACTGTGCGGCTGATCCCGGCGGAGATTCTAGTCCTCCCTCGGGCATGGGTGTGCGTGTGTTTGTCCTCAGGATAATTTAGGTTAGGTAGTGTGTAAGCTTAGGGACTGATGGCCTTAGCAGTTAAGTCCCATAAGATTTTAAAAAAAAGTCATGGGAGTATATGGTGTCGGTATTAGAAATAGAGAGGATAAAGACACCATGAGATGTGAAATAAATTTATGTTGGTAAATGCTATGCACAATTACAGAATCACGACAGAAAGAGATCTACTTGGAACAGGCTCGAATGTATAAGAAGATAGCACGTAGATTACAACTTACTGACACAGATATTTCGAAGTCAGGTACTGGGGTTTAAGACATACACAAAAGCATTTAGAATCAGATCACAATTTAGCAATGATGAAGAATAAGCAAAAGTTTGAAGCGAGATACTCGAATTCTGAGGTAGGGGAAGATGTTAGCTGAGGCTGTAGATGCTACGATAGTGAATACCACAGTAGGCTCTTCACTTTAAGAGGAATGGACATCTCTTCAATGGACGATAAAGGAAGGTAGACAGAACAAACATAAGTGCAAGCGAGGTAAGTGGGAAGGAACAATGGTTAACATAAGAGACAATTTTCAGGAACGAAGAAAAAAGAGAAAATTATTTACAACCACCGTAGCGTGACAGTTTTATCGTGTGAATTTCCTTTATTCCAACATGTTTATAATACACTTTACCTACAAGTTTCAGCTCTTTGTCATTATCCAACATAAATCTCATTGGTGATGTGTGTGTCACGTTTAAAAATTTCAGCAGTGGTGTGTCCCTTCTCACACTACTGACTGCTAAACAGTGGTGACTAACGAAGACATAAGCAATAATCAGTGGCTGGAGGCAACGTATGCTATTGGGTAGCATCATTCTGAGGAATTAAACGTTAACGTTGTGAGCCATTCTGGAACTTGTTGTTGTTGTTGTGGTCTTCAGTCCTGAGACTGGTTTGATGCAGCTCTCCATGCTACTCTATCCTGTGCAAGCTTTTTCATCTCCCAGTACCTACTGCAACCTACATCCTTCTGAATCTGCTTAGTGTATTCATCTCTTGGTCTCCCTCTACGATTTTTACCCTCCACGCTGCCCTCCAATACTAAATTGGTGATCCCTTGATGCCTCAGAACATGTCCTACCAACCGATCCCTTCTTCTGGTCAAGTTGTGCCACAAACTTCTCTTCTCCCCAATCCTATTCAATACTTCCTCATTAGTTATGTGATCTACCCATCTAATCTTCAGCATTCTTCTGTAGCACCACATTTCGAAAGCTTCTATTCTCTTCTTGTCCAAACTATTTATCGTCCATGTTTCACTTCCATACATGGCTACAGTCCATATGAATACTTTCAGAAGTGACTTCCTGACACTTAAATCTATACTGGATGTTAACAAATTTCTCTTCTTCAGAAACGCTTTCCTTGCCATTGCCAGTCTACATTTTATATCCTCTCTACTTCGACCATCATCAGTTATTTTGCTCCCCAAATAGCAAAACTCCTTTACTACTTTAAGTGCCTCATTTCCTAATCTAATTCCCTCAGCATCACCCGACTTAATTAGACTACAATCCATTATCCTTGTTTTGCTTTTGTTGATGTTCATCTTATATCCTCCTTTCAAGACACTGTCCATTCCATTCAACTGCTCTTCCAAGTCCTTTGCTGTCTCCGACAGAATTACAATGTCATCGGCGAACCTCAAAGTTTTTATTTCTTCTCCATGAATTTTAATACCTAGTCCGAATTTTTCTTTTGTTTCCTTTACTGCTTGCTCAATATACAGATTGAACAACATCGGGGACAGGCTACAACCCTGTCTTACTCCCTTCCCAACCACTGCTTCCCTTTCATGCCCCTCGACTCTTATAACTGCCATCTGGTTTCTGTACAAATTGTAAATAGCCTTTCGCTCCCTGTATTTTACCCCTGCCACCTTTAGAATTTGAAAGAGAGTATTCCAGTCAACATTGTCAAAAGCTTTCTCTAAGTCTACAAATGCTAGAAACGTAGGTTTGCCTTTCCTTAATCTTTCTTCTAAGATAAGTCGTAAGGTCAGTATTCTGGAACTTATGTAACTTTTTTCCATTGAAGACTACCTTAATTATCAACTACTTTTCGTGCCATTGTCTGATGATGCTGATAGTTATTATTTTAGACTCTGAGGGCTGAGATATGAAACTGTGTGATAATAGAGGCAGCAGGCCTATAATGGAGCTCCGTGGGAAGTTCGCAACATAGAGCTTCGAATTTTGTTGGTTCGAGAGTAGTATGTCAGTTAATGGGAGACTACTGTAAAGTGTATAAAACTGAATCTCTAACATTTCCGTTACTTAACTATGATGTAAAGTAATTACACACACGTACTTTCATTTACGTCGGTGCTAAGTTGTAGTTGTAGTGTATTTTATCGACATTGCAATATAAATTATTTTATTAAACTTCTCAGACCAAATATTTCACTCTGTAGCGGAATGTGAGCGAGAGTGTGAGAGTGGACTGTCCCTCCAACCCTCACCCACCACATTTGGAAATGTGACACACACACCAACATAACGAACGCTACACAGTTGAAAACGGCCAAGGGCTGAAACTGGCTAGTAATGTGAAACATATACGTGTTTCATTAAGCGCACTTTGCATAATAAAACTAACAGCCTACGGTGGTTTAAAAAGGTTTCATCATTTAGAAGCTACTTTGAAGCTGTGAACCCAAACATGAAGTAAATGAAAGAGGTACAAAAATCTTGAGAAAAAACCATAGCTATGTAATTGACTTATCAATGAAATGAATAGGAATTCAAGTAATCTAAAGCGATCAGGTGCGGGAACAATGCGAAGATATCGGAAAGGAAATGGTCTTCAGAATGTCGGGTTCAGCGTGTGCATAATTCAGAGGCAAGAGAAATGGCGTCAACATTTAGAGCACATACGGAATTCCACCGTTGAACCCAGGAGAGAGCCCGATAAGTGGAAAACGTTTGTTGAATGTGTCCAACTGGGAAGGACCTTTTTACAGAAGTGATATAAGAAGAAATGGGAGTCGTTTTGGAAGACACAGAGGGTTGATTAACAGTGTCAGAGGGTAACCAAGCTACTCAAAAATCGTAACTAAAGATTGAACAAGGAATAGGTAATATTCCTTCAGCACTTCTAGAATCTTTATGTAGGATCTACTATACTCCTGTTTTAACGATGTGTTATAATTAGTACTAACTTAAATTTTTAACTAAATTCTTCAAGCCTATCATGCTAATTCCGATACTGCTAGTACTCTATGAATGTTCGACACTTATATGGAATACTTCCAGAAAGAGAGAAACAAGTTATCAGTCAATGCTGCGCTACCTGTACTCTTGGGAATTACGTGAACTAACGAGGTATCTCAGTTGTCATTTTCAGTGAAACATATAAGTATGATAGACTTTATTTCGGTAGCTTCCGATCACTCGTTGTCCTTGTCAAAAATAAATCATCAGAAATTCAAGGAAAAGCGCAAATGCAGCTCATAAGACGTCCGAGCGGTTGTATACGCCGTCGACATTTGCAGATCATGGTTGGCGAGCTGATTCACGACTTTGGAATATAAGCCATTCGACCACGCCAGACATTCACCCAGAACGCATTCGGGTACGGTGGACACGCCCCGTGCCTCGTCATGAATATGCGGCCACAAAGTCCTCAATCGTGTTTTTTGAACACTGTAAATTTTCCTCCTATCTACGTAATTCGGTAGCTCTAAATTCGTTCGAGCAATCTATCATTCATGAAAGGAAACACAGTCATAGCTCAGTCACTCAAAATGAGTCTGAAATTTTACTTGTTAGAATGAAATCAGGCGATGATTCTTCTTCTCTGCAGGCTCGTGCTTTGCGGCAGTCTGCTAATCTGTACAAATAAAATGCCTCGTAATTTTGGGAGCGTTGTATAATCAGTCGGGAAACCTCAAATCAAGCGGATATTTGGCTTTGATGAAGTTTAACCTTCCGAAGAAGTAGTGGAGCTCTTGTATTATTAAATGCAGGTTCGTATCCAGTCTTTCGGAAGTTCCCTTCTGATTAACAACTACGCAATATATCGATAAATATCATTAATTCTCAAATTTCCAATACACACCTTTTATTTGAAGGAGCAATCTATATATATTTCCTTTTTAATCGTACAGTTTCGTCTCAGTTATCTTCTGTCATAAATCTCAATAATCAGATTACAGTTCTTCCAAACCAAGCTCAGGCTAATCGGCACGAAGACAAACTCGGAAGCCCTCTTTCTTTTTTTTCTAACTACCACCAGAGAGAGTACTACAAAGAATACTTATGCGCTCATGGCATAGCTATTGTATGAGCTACTTTTCGCATGGATTCTGCGAGTATGAAGATAGAAAATTAGTAAACGTCATTCAAGGGTAGAATTGTATCTGAATAATTCATCGAATATAAAGAGATATTACAAAACCTCATTCAATTTCGGGACAATCATGGCACAAAAACTAGTGAACCGCATGTGACGGAGCGTTTAATGTGGTTGAGTGGAGGTAATGGGCACGGTTTACTGTAGAAATGTTATAGCGTGTAGTACTTGACAAGGGTCTTCTCTGACGCAGATGTTGCGCCGTTTGTGCCCTTGCATCCGCCGGCGTGCCGCTGACCGCGACGAGCGGAAGAAGCTGAAGAAGAACAAGAAGGTGCAGGTGAGTAGTGGCTCTCTACGTCACACCAATAGCATACAAAACTTACTCTCGGCAGGATATCTCTCCCTGTGTCATACTTAGTTGCTTGAACCAAAAACTTGATATACATCTTTAAATGACGATTTGCGTGTGTCCATCGATGTGGCTATTGCCAATGTCAACTTTCGTTTTGCACCCTCGGACTGGCAACACGCCAAATGTGTTTGCAAGATTGACTACCCAGTAGATGAGAATTTCTGATGCTGTAGGTGAAGGTAGGTCGGCAATATGGTAGGGCTGCCTTTCATTTGTGGTAAAAAATGTTCAAATGTGTGTGAAATCTTATGGGACCTAACTGTCAAGGTCATCAGTCCCTAAGCTTACACACTACTTAACCTAAATTATCCAAAGTACAAACACACACACCCATGCCCGAGGGAGGACTCGAACCTCCGTCAGGACCAGCCGCACATTAGTCGGACACTAAGCGAAACTTGATGTGTAAAAGAGCATTTCGAGATATTTTACCCTTTCACTGCAATGACCTGATTACGGAGTAAATCTACGGATGCTACACACTTTTATTCTCTATTATTATACGAGATTGTCTCCGGTTGTTGGAGATAAATGCCTTTGATAATTATTTAGTAGGTATGCGAATAAATATCATGCGAATAGCAGAAGAAAACTGTCAGCCTTATTATGTTTGATGAAGACCTGGGGTTTTCAGTCGACGGCTTGGACTTGCACCCATCTCAGACAAACTACGGGAAAGCAGGTTAAGATGATACGCACACATCATGCGAATTAAAGCAGACTCGGAGGCAAGAATAGCTATGCACCTGGGCACAAATGGCCGACGACCTCGTGCCAGAACCAAGAGACGATGGCTGGACCGTATCAAGAAAGATACGGAATTCATCAATTCCACCTACACAGAAGCACCTGACAGACCAGAATGGAGTCAGATGTACCAACAAGACGACGCTGCTATCGCGGGATAAACGCTAGAAAGCAGTAAAACAAGCCTTCGATTTTTCAAAGGAGTCACCTCACTCACACCATTCATACTACGCTTACACTGCAATATATTCGCAGTAAATAATTAATACGACCTTCCACTTTGGTTTCTGACAGTTGATTCTCCTTCATAGAAGAGTCAGTGACTTTCTCAAATGCCTATGTGTTCTATCTGGCATCAGCATATGCCGAGTACGACTGCTTAAAGGATAAATGAACGACTGACATAACAAACAGAAGTAATGGGACCTGTCCTGGTACAGATGAAGAAAGGACAATGCGCCAGCTATAGACGGTGCAGACCAGCTACTGCTAGGATCTCGCTTACCGGACGCTCAACATTTGCTCACTTTTCGTGACTAGCTGCTACCATACCCACATTTAGGGCTGATAACTACAGTTGGTCTCACACTCATTGCCGTCGGTCACACTGTCGTTGACGACGTAAACAGGCACTACACCCTATAGGACCTCGCGAAAGGAATCTACAATCTACAGTCGTAGTTACAGAACGTGCATACATGTCGAAGGAAATGAGTATGAATAAAATAAACTTTCCCCATTTAGGATGGTGATCCTTTACAATACAGACTAATCGTAGTGACACACATTATTAAAATCTTTCATGCCGCAAAAAAATCTGTCGCTGCATTCAGCGAATCGCCTTACTGTATCGTCATAGATGGCACAATTCTTCACAAAGTCAACTCATATCATAAGAAAATGTTCAGATTAGGGATGCACGATGATGGTGAAGCTTCGAAGCTAATTTCTATTTCAACGCTCAGGTCTGCGCATCGATGGCAGACAACAACCGACGTCAAATATTGAATTTGGAGAATCTACATCTACATCCATACTCCGCAAGCCACCTGACGGTGTGTGGCGGAGAGTACCCTGAGTACCTCTATCGGTTCTCCCTTCTATTACAGTCTCGTATTGTTCGTGGAAAGAAGGATTGTCGGTATGCTTCTGTGTGGGCTCTAATCTCTCTGATTTTATCCTCATGGTCTCTTCGCGAGATATACGTAGGAGGGAGCAATATACTGCTTGACTCTTCGGTGAAGGTATGTTCTCGAAACTTTAACAAAAGCCCGTACCGAGCTACTGAGCGTCTCTCCTGCAGAGTCTTCCACTGGAGTTTATCTATCATCTCCGTAACGCTTTCGCGATTACTAAATGATCCCGTAACGAAGCGCACTGCTCTCCGTTGGATCTTCTCTGTCTCTTCTATCAACCCTATCTGGTACGGTTCCCACACTGCTGAGCAGTATTCAAGCAGTGGGCGAACAAGCGTACTGTAATCTACTCCCTTTGTTTTCGGATTGCATTTCCTTAGGATTCTTCCAATGAATCTCAGTCTGGCATCTGCTTTACCGACGATCAACTTTATATGATCATTCCATTTTAAATCACTCCTAATGCGTACTCCCAGATAATTTACGGAATTAGCTGCTTCCAGTTGCTGACCTGCTATTTTGTAGCTAAATGATAAGGGATCTATCTTTCTATGTATTCGCAGCACATTACACTTGTCTACATTGAGTTTCAATTGCCATTCCCTGCACCATGCGTCAATTCGCTGCAGATCCTCCTGCATTTCAGTATAATTTTCCATTGTTACAACCTCTCGATACACCACAGCATCATCTGCAATAATCCTCAGTGAACTTCCGATGTCATCCACAAGGTCATTAATGTATATTGTCAATAGCAACGGTCCTATGACACTCCCCTTCGGCACACCTGAAATCACTCTTACTTCGGAAGACTTCTCTCCATTGAGAATGACATGCTGCATTCTGTTATCTAGGAACTCCTCAATCCAATTACACTATTGGTCTGATAGTCCATATGCTCTTACTTTGTTCATTAAACGACTGTGGGCAACTGTATCGAACGCCTTGCGGAAGTCAAGAAACACGGCATCTACCTGTGAACCCGTGTCTATGGCCCTCTGAGTCTCGTGGACGAATAGCGCGAGCTGGGTTTCACACGACCCGTCTTTTTCGAAACCCATGCTGATTCCTACAGAGTAGATTTCTAGTCTCCAGAAAACTCATTACACTCGAACATAATACGTGTTCCAAAATTCTACAACTGATCGACGTTAGAGATATAGGTCTATAGTTCTGCACACCTGTTCGACGTCCCTTCTTGAAAACGGGGATGACCTGTCCCCTTTTCCAATCCTTTGGAACGCTACGCTCTTCTAGAGACCTACGGCACACCGCTGCAAGAAGGGGGGCAAGTTCCTTCGCGTACTCTGTGTAAAATCGACCTGGTATCCCATCAGGTCCAGCGGCCTTTCCTCCTTTGAGCGATTTTAATTGTTTCTCTATCCCTCTGTCGTCTATTTCGATATCTACCATTTTGTCATCTGTGCGACAATCTAGAGAAGGAACTACAGTGCCGTCTTCCTCTGTGAAACAGCATTGGAAAAAGACATTTAGTATTTCGGCCTTTAGTCTGTCATCCTCTGTTTCAGTACCATTTTGGTCACAGAGTGTCTGAACATTTTGTTTTGATCCACCTACCGCTTTTACATAAGACCAAAATTTCTTAGGATTTTCTTCCAAGTCAGTACATAGAACTTTGCTTTTGAATTCATTGCACGCCTCTCGCATAGCCCTCCTCACACTACATTTCGCTTCGCGTAATTTTTGTTTGTCTGCAAGGCTTTGGCTATGTTTATGTTTGCTGTGAAGTTCCCTTTGCTTCCGCAGCAGTTTCTAACCCGGTTGTTGTACCACGGTGGCTCTTTTCCATCTCTTACGATCTTTCTTGGCACATACTCATCTAACGCATATTGTACGATGGTTTTGAACTTTGTCCACTGATCCTCAACACTATCTGTACTTGAGACAAAACTTTTGTGTTGAGCCGTCAGCTACTCTGCAAGCTGCTTTCTGTCACTTTTGCTAAACAGAAAAATCTTCTTACCTTTTTTAATATTTCTATTTACGGCTGAAATCATCGTTGCCGTAACCGCTTTATGATCACTGATTCCCTGTTCTGCGTTAACTGCGTTAACATCCGGCTCTCAGAACATTATCCTTTCGTTCGTGACTTAATCTTTTTCTCACGGTCACCTCCATCTTCGCAGTCTCCGGTGTCTTTTGCCAGTGGGGAGAGCATCACGACACTTCTTCAATTCACAGTCCACAGATCCTGTGGATACACATAATGCGTCTTTAATGCAGCGGTTTCCATTGCCTTCTGCACCCTTAAGCCGTTGATCATTGCTTACGTTCCACCTTTATGGGCAGCTTTCCGCCACAAGGGCAAGAGTGTGCCCTGAACGTTAGTCCGCTCCTCTTCCCTCTTTGACAAAGTCGTTTTCAGAATAAGGTTTAGTTCTTTTGCCGGAAGTTATCCTATGCAACCCTAAAATGTTACTGATTCATCTTCTGAAGTGGCGCAAAAAGTTGCAACCATGTTAATCGACAGAAAAGACTAGTGGCCCTCATTCGCTGCTGTATTTTGCTGTGTAACATTTCGACTGTGGTTACCTCGTTTTGAAGTAACCCATTTTAACTACACAAATTCAAATGTATAATATCACGTACATCTTAAAATAGTAAATTGGTGAGCACCACATACGACCTGATTAACGTAGCTTCACCAAAATACACTGACAGCAGTAACGAGAAGTTAGATGACATAAACGAAAGGAAAACGTACGGTCGCAAGAAGACCATGCCCCGTCGCAAGAAGACCATGCCCCGAATGGGCAAGTGACACGACTGAGTGGGAAGACCATCGTGTGTTGCGTATGGCTCTCACATGTAGTACTGACTCAGCAGCGCCAATATGAGCAACAATATCGTTTACTTCAGCGATATCGCCGAGCCAGACAACCTGTAACGTGCATTCCACTGACCCTTAAACACATTTATATACGACTTCAGTGGAGTTAGGGGAAAGCTCACCGTACGGCACGGTGGAATACTGTAGTGTTTCATGACGAAAGCTGGTTCTACCTCCATACTAGTGTTGGTCGTGAGGTGGTTAGAAGGAAGAGCCAGTTGAGGTCCTGCAAGCAGTCTGTCTCTGTGCTTGATCCATTAGAGCAACACCTAGAGCTACCATCTGAGGTGCAATTTCATATCACAGTTGGAGCACTGTCATGGTTATCCCACTCACCCTGACCGCAAATTTGTACATCAGTCTGTTGATATGACGTTTTGTGCTGGCATTTATGTACAGCATTCAAGGCTTTGTTTCATAAATGGTTAATTCTCGCCCACATACCGCTGTTGTAACCCAAAATGATGTTCAGGGTTTCGACATAATATCTTGACCTGCCCAAACACCAGATCTGTCTCCAATCGATCATATGGGGCATTATCCATCGACAACTCCAGTGTGATCTGCAGCTATCTGTAACGGTCCCTGTATTAACTGAATTGACTGACCAGGTGACACAGGCATCGATCTCCATTCCACAAACTGATATGTGGCATCTGTATAACACAATGCACACACCTTTGCATGTATCATTAAAATTTCTGGTGGCCTGTTCACACTTCCATTAACCTGTGATCTTGTAATATGTATCAGATAATATTTTACTTAGACAAATGCATTATCCATTTTCATTAATCAGCAATAATTATATTTTCGTGTTTCGCTTTTCTCTTTTCAGTGAACATACAAAAACAGTTATTACAAGCCTGTAATCTGAACCAGTACTGCATACAAGAGAGTCAATCCTAATACAGAATATCCTTCTGATTCCAGGCTTATGATGTCTCTAACACCATCTGCAGTGGCTACACTGCCACTGCCGAGCAGCAGCCGCTGCCACCGACGCTGCCACGCCTCCCTTCACCGACGCCACCGCCGCCTCCCAACACCTCAGGCGGCGAGACCACAACTACTGATGAGCTGCTGCCCACCTCCTACTTGGGCAGTGGCGATGTTAATGTTGCTTATGACTCACTGGTCCCCACCACCTCGCCTAGTGGAGATAGTAATACTGCTGGGTTGCAGCCCCCCACCTCCTTTTACAATGGAGACCACACTGCCGACGATGAACCGTCTCATCCCACTGTATTCGAAGGCCGTGACACCACATCCACTAATGAACTGCTGACCCCCACTGTCTTGCACAGTGACGATATTATTACTGCTGAACTGCAGCCCCGCATGACACTGGGCAGTGGCAACAAGGCTGCCAACGATGAACCACTGCATCCCACCATCTTGGATGTTCGCGATGCCACATCCACTAGTGAGCTGCTTCCTCCCAGCAACCCTGGCAGTTGCGATTCTAATATTGCTGTCTTGCCCAGTGACGATATTATTACTGCTGAACTGCAGCCCCCCATGATACTGGGCAGTGGCAACATGGCTGCCAACGATGAACCACCGCATCCAACCATCTTGGATGTTCGCGGTGCCACATCCACTAGTGAGCTGTTGCCTCCCAACAACCCTGGCAGTGGCGACTCTAATACCGCTGAGTCGCTGCCCCCCACCACCTTGGGCAGCGGCGAAGCGTCTGCCGATGTTAAGCCACCATGTCCCCCCATCTTGGATGGTGGCTACTGCACGTCCACTAATGATCTGAAGCTGTCCACCTCCTTGGGCACTGACAATACTACTCCTGCTGAGTTACTGCCCCCCACCACCTTGGGCAATTTCAACACAGCTGGCAATGGTCAACTACTGAATCCCACCATCTTCCAAGATGGTGTCAACACCACTGAATTATCTTCATTGCTCCAGGTAGCTGATGTTGCACCATCAGCCCTACAGGGTGCGCCTCTCACTGGCCCTCCACCAAAGCAGGCGTTCCCTAAGATTTCCAAAAAGAAAAGTCCTTCTGATCAGCTGGTATATCTTCAAGGCCCTCCACCTTTTCCAGCTTTTGGAAATAAAATGTAATGTTATCAGTTTCTGGTTGGAACTCAAAATTAATAAAGTTTATGAAAGCATCTGGGTTATTAATGTTCAATTTTATGGCTTGTATTGCAAAATGTGTTGCTGAATCTTTGATGTCAGTTATAATCTCATGTATCATCCCATGTACACATGTGGGATAGTACTGCGCCAGCCTTCAGAAACGACCAAACTCCGAAATCAAACGATTAGACACTACAGAAACACAGTGACACAAATAAAGAGAGAGCAACGTCGCACTGCAGAAATCAATACCCTAGTTTCACTCAGTTGTACTTAAGAAGCGCATGACAAGAGTCTGCCACGTCATTTCTATGGTGGAAGTACGTTACCCGATTGTACATGTAAAATTACACCTAAGATAACCAGCCGGTTTAAACTCATGTATTGGAAATATCGTCTGTACAGATCGCAAACGAGGCACCTTTATTAGGAAGTTGACATTCTCATTATATCCCGCACTACTTACCAGTATAAAGATGTTGTGTTCTGTAAAATTGCCACAGATACTATTATTGGTTTCAGGGGCTAGTGGTAGCTACCGGAATATGATACACACTGGCTATTAAAATTGCTGCACCACGAAGATGACGTGCTACAGACGCGACATTTAACCGACAGGAAGAAGATGCTGTAATATGCAAATAAGTAGCTTTTCAGAGCATTCACACAAGGATGGTGCCGGTGGCGACACCTACAACGTGCTGACACGAGGAAAGTTTCCAACTGATTTCTCATACACAAACAGCAGTTTATCGGCGTTGCCTGGTGAAACGTTGTTGTGATGCCTCGTCTAAGTAGGAGAAATGCGTACCATCACGTTTCCGACTTTGATAAAGGACGGATGTAACCTGTCGCAATTGCGGTTTATCGTATCGCGAAATTGCTACTCGCTTCGGTCGAGATCCAATGACTGTTAGCAGAATATGGAATCGGTGGGTTCAGGAGGGTAGTACGGAACGCCGTGCTGGATCCCAATAGCCTCGTATCACTATCAGTCGAGATGAGAGGCATCTAATCCGCATGGCTGTAACGGATCGTGCACCGACGTCTCGATCCCTGAGTCAACAGATGGGGACGTTTGCAAGACATGAACCATCTGCATGAACAGATCGACGACGTTTGCAGCAGCATTGATTATCAGCGCGGAGACCATGGCTGCAGTTACCCTTGGCGCTGCATCACAGACAGGAGCGCCTGCGATGGTGTACTCAACGACGAACCTGGGTGCACGAATAGCAAAACGTCATATTCCGGATGAATACAGGTTCTGTTTACAGCATCATGATGGTCGCATCCGTGTTTGGCGACATCGTGGTGAACGCACATTGGAAGCGTGTATTCGTCATCGCCTTACTTGCGTATCACCCAGAGTGATGGCATGGGGTGCCATTGGTTACAAGCCTCGGTCACCTCTCTTGTCCGCATTGACGGCACTTTGAACAGTGGACGTTACATTTCAGATGTGTTACGACCCATAGCTCTACCCTTCATTCGATCCCTGCGAAACCCTACATTTCAGCAGGATAATACACGACCGCACGTTGTACGACCTGTACGGGCCTTTCTGGATACAGAAAAGCTGCCCTGGCCAGCACAATCTCCATATCTCTCACCAATTGCAAACGTCTGATCAATGGTGGCCGAGCAACTGGCTCGTCACAATACGCCAGTCACTACTCTTGATGAACCATGCTATCGTGTTGAAGCTGCATGGGCAGCTGTACTTCTACACGCCATCCAAGCTCTGTTTGACTCAATGCCCAGACGTATCAAGGTCTTTATTACGGCAAGAGGTGGTGGTTCTGGGTACTGATTTCTCAGGATCTATGCACCCAAATTGCGTGAAAATGTAATCACATGACAGTTCTAGTATAATATATTTGTCCAATGAATACCCGTTTATCATCTGCATTTCTTCTTGGTGTAGCAATTTTAATGACCAGTAGTGTATGATATTAACAACGCATCTGACTATCACAATACCTGCAAGGTTTGTATGAACTGCCAGCATAGACGACCTCAGCTTCAATGGAAAATGCTATGCACTATAGTATACGTTGGATAGAAAATCAGATTCTCGAATTCACAACTCACAGCAACAAAATATAGTCTTACATTGTACTACTCTGCTACACGACAATGCACTCGCTAATCAACGGTGAAACGGAAATGTTCAAGTGTTTTATAAAAAAAAAGTATGAGACGTCGTGCTTGATAATAACGTATAAATATCTTTCCATTCCAAAATCACAACCACGTTGTGTATAACCTGCTAAACGCAGCGTGCTAGACAACAGTAATATTTGTTTTGTGTCGCACTTTCAGAGATATGATTTACTCTCTTTTTTTTAATTGACGTTATGAATCACAGATATCCTCTCTACGTAGCAACCATGAGGACAAAAAAGAAGGTAGGAGGCACCGCAGATCAATGTTGTACGTTGTATTGAAGCCAGAGGGGGTGGGCCCTTCCATTATTTTAAGTAGCACCAAACATTAGCAGACCACTGTTTACGACTGCTTCACGCTTCGTATTTACGTCGCGAGCGCCAAGGAAGGCAATTTCGAACTTTTACTGTTCTGGAATACGCATTTGCTCAGGAAAAACAACACATTTGGCCTCGTTAATCTAACTTGCTATTTTTATGTGATATATTTCGAATAACAAGAGGAGAATGTAATATGAAAGGAATGCATTCGCAATGCATTTTATTCAAGAGGTTTTTATATTTGTATTGATAGTAAATGAAGATGGACCACCAAAACCAGTGCTTGTTTGCTACTGGAATTGCTTTTTGTTTGTCATATTTTCAACTTTTAACTCGTATGTACAACGGTTTTTAATGTTCAAGATTGCAAAAAACTTTCATGTGTCATTTATTAGCCCATAGCCGTGTGCAGCGAGTAAAGAAGGAATCCATCCCATTGTAACTTGTGCATGTCAATGAAGCTAACGACTTCCGAAAGGTCAAGGAAACTGAACTGCATAGAGGTATACATCGGCGTAGAATTCTGGTTTTATTAGGTAGTCTGATTATTATTGGTAACTACCCTCCAGTCCCTAAACCTAGTTACAAAAATGCGAATCAGACGCATTCCACGCCGTGCCAGCCGCGTCTTTGAGATGCCAGGTCATTTCCCAGCCCTCTGTAGGAACACATCGGTTCGTTTGTAACCTCCCCCTCACTTATCGACCTTAATGACAGTGAAAAATTAAACCACGTGTACCTAATGGAAATTTGGGAAAAGCAATCGTCACCGAAGTTGATCTGTCGGTAAAGAGGGAGGAAAGGGTTACATCTAAATGAAAGGATAAATGCAAATGAAATTGGTGGAAATTAATTTTGAGAAAAGGTAAAATTAATAAATAAAGTAAATGTGCGGTCGTCACGTTAACAATTAATTGGATTTAATTAGATATTTGAGATTTGGGGGAAATTACGGTCGCCAGTCCTATGGACAACTACTATAGTAACTGAAAAAGAAAGGTTATTGCACATATAATTAGCACTAAAAGCGTGGCACCTGAAGGTTGACACGTGTTGTGTGAAAACTGAAAGTTTGTCAGAAGTAATAAATTTCGCTACATTCTGACTTAATTTAGCAAAAGAATTAATAAGGAAAATTGAAAGTTAATTTAGTGACTGAAATTAATAGTGAGATTTGTTTCTGAAGCACTACGAAATTCGGTAAAATAAGGTTAGTGTTAGGCTACCTCAACAATCATTTCAAAAGCTAGCACTACGAAATTCGGTAAAATAAAGTTAGTCTAAGGCTACCTCAACAATCATATCAAAAGCTACTTGAATCTACGCAATTTAGAAATAAGAGATTTAACTTTGAACTTGAATTAAATGATTCTGAACAATTAACAACAGTAAAATTTAGTACGTACCAAGCTGAGCTGCAGTCACAGGTAAGCTAAAATATGCTAATAAAACTCGCACTCTTAATTTGTGCTTGTGTAATCTAAATATTGTAGCCAGCTATGAATACGTCAACTGAAGTTTGAAATCAAAGCAGTGAAATCTAATGATATTACTTTAATGCTAGCGTCTGAATTTCAACGACACTCGGGTTCATTTCGGAAAAGGAAGGGACCCTGCTGGGTAGTGCAATTGGGACAATGAGCAGCAAAAGTTCATGCTAAGTTGCTGCATTTTTATGATGCAACAGTTTTAAAAGCTGAGATCTGCCATACAGTTCTAAAACTTTACGTGCTTCCAGTCTTCCTTGTTGGTTGATTGCAGGTTTGAAGCCGTCGATCGAGGTGGTGGCGACAGTCACTCATTGTCGGCCGTCGCTGTTGCAGACGCTGTATGTTGGCGCGCCTTCTTCTCGACACGGTCACCAGGCGAAACGGGCTCCTGATGGGCGCCAGCTTATGTTTCCCGTCCGCGACACCGTGTCAGAAACTATCATGGCAAGTCGAGCGCTGTTACATGCTGTCAAACCCCGAAAGCGCGGCAACTCGCGGGAGCGTCACACAACACACCTGCTCCACCGCCCTACCCCAACCAGACTCTCTCTGCCCGCGCTCCATGCGGCAGAGTTAACACTACCAAAGATCCTAAACACTTTGGTTCTACACACGACCTATCGATGTAGTCGTTCGATAGCATAGTTTTCCATAGGCAAGACTCAGCGTAAAAATACAAATAATATTTACAAAACAAACCAATTATACATCTACATAAATGCATAAATAAATATATATATATATATATATATATATATATATATATATATATATATATATATATATATATACAAATAGTAAAACAATTACAATATATAAAGACACAAAAATGTCATATCTTTAGGTAACGAAACAAGGAAAAAACTTATAGTACAATATATAGAAATAGAAGGATAAGTATTTCCGGCGTTACACGTGCCCCACATTGTCTGAGGATGTTCGTGTCACCTAAACAGACTCAGGAAATGTCCCAAAATGGTAAAAAAGCAACGGAAATGCATATGCTCAAAATATCAAGAAAATGTAGCATTGGGTTAATTATCCATAATCCAATTTTTAGACCATAGTAACTGAGTGGAGACACTCCTAACTTTATTCCACTCTGTTATCTTACAGAAAAGAAAACAGGTTGACAACATTTTAAAATTCGTAGAAAACATAGAAAATGGTTTAGCTATTCTAAAATCATCAAAATTCCTAACAGTATCAAGAAATGGAATGCTATTTACAAAATTAAAACAGGTGCATGGTCATAAAAACAGGTAGATCAAAATACGCAAATTAATAATTAATCACATAGAATACACATTTTTATATAAACTTTTCATAATTAATACTCTCGCCATGAGAATCCACTTAACACTAAACAAGAAAATAATATACAGCAGTTCGAAAAAAACATACATATTGACAACAGAATTCTTTCACATCAGCTGTCCGGGAAGAAAATCAACTCCGCCTTCCGTACCCGCAAGTACAAAGAATGCCGACAGCGGCACAAGAGCCGACAGCGGAACAAGAGCCGACAGCGACTCCGCCTTGCCAGTATTGTTGCGCCCGCCTGTACGGGACGCTTGATCTCACTCGACATTGTAACGGCATTTCCAGAACGTCCGTTTCACTGAATTCTTTAGGAAAAACTCACTCCCGAGCAATCTCAAGGAGTCCCTTAATACTATCACAGTGAATAACTCAACACTGTCCATCATCACACGCATGTACTAGCCTGAAACTTAAAACAGCGTCTAAGTACATCGGCAGTGACTAGTAAAACACATATTCATGAAATCTTACAACTAGTTACAAAATCATATTTACATTCCTTAACCTACTGTGACTCAGCTGAAAACTTAAACTAGCAGCTTGGATTTTTTAATTGATTAATAATCAGTTACTCTTAAATCATTTAATCAAAGTTAATTTCATATTAATTACAACTTCTTTAATGTCCTCTTGGCCAGGCAAAAGCACGGCAATCTAGCAAATCGTTAAATATTACACTCTATATTTACATACTGTACAAATTACCCATTCTGTGGTATTAATCAATCCTAGGTTGGTACAATTTCAACTCTACAATGTTCCATATACCTAATAGTTTTCCAGAGCTTGGGTACTCTAAGCAATAAACATTTGTGTGAGGTATACCAATGACTTTATATCGTCCACTATAAACAAACTTAAATTTAGAGATTTCATTGTCTATCTCGCTCGACTTCTCATGAGCTTTTACAAGTACTAAGTCTCCGATTGAAAACTTAGCAAAACGCGCTTTAGCGTCATGACGACGTATGCGAGCATCGGCTTTTAGCTTCATTATTTCTCGCAAACGAGCTTTTTTCACACCAATACTAATGTCAATCCGTGGAGGGAACTTGATTATCTCTTCCACTAAACTTTTACTTCTGTCATCCAACAGGATTTCGTCTGGAGAAAATCCCGTAGATTCATGTCTCAAGGTGTTCATAATTCTCTCAAATACTGCTACATATTTGCCCCATGCCCTATGGTTGTGATGGCCATAGGTACGGCAAAGTCCGCTTCGCCTTTGTTCGTGTGTTCCGTTTGACACACCGTCTACAATACTTTCCAATTCACTTTCTACACTATTGTCAATGTCGAGATTCCTCACGTTACAGTAGTTCAAATTCATACCTACGTCAATGGCATCTGGCCAGTTAACAATGTGTATAGGCTGCTATTGCCTATGCACACCATCTCCTGCCTCGTCAAAACTAACTACTACTGTTTTATCTTGTGACGTACAGGTCAAAGTTTTGCTTTCGCAATTAATCACTGCACGGTACTTTAATAGCCAATCCAACCCAATAATTACTTCCGTAGTTAAGTCTGGCACGACGACAAACTCTTGTTCAAATCGTGCCCCACATATCTCGAAGTTGAAAAAAATCTGTTTTGTGACCGGTTTACTGGCCTTCCCAGTAGCATCGATAATTTTCACTCCTGTTACTGGCATAACTACGATACCAGGCCTGTCTTTCAGTAACTGAAATATTTTCCCAGATACAGCACTCAATTCTGCACCGGTGTCAATCAACACGTTTAGTTGTGGGTCGTGCATATTAACAGACACTACTATCTGTCTACACGTGTCCTCGACTGTTCCTTTATTTTCCCACAATAAATCCTTGTCTATATACGGGTCATTCCAGAAAAAAACATCCGGCTTTGATCCTAAATCAGGCTTACCTGGCGGCTTTTTCAGCTTCTGTTCACATACAGTTTTAATTTCAACATGTTTGTCCTGAGGCTTAGTCTGTAGCTTCGCCTCCAATACCGAAACTTTTTCCTGCAACTCGTCAACTAGTGAGTGTTGCTTTGCTATCAATTCACTAATTGTCACCTTCGTTGATTCCTCTTTGGCCAGATTGATCTCATCTGCCAGTATACCCGGGGGAATGTGCCCAATAGTATCTGCAATTACTTCCTCTGGATCTGCGCAACCTACACTGCTACCGTCCGACCGTATAACGTCAGCTCTAACCTCATACACGCTGTAATCTACGTGCTTTTCTGCCAATCGTCTCCGGCTATCACTAAAATTTTCGTAATCTTTCTCCTTAATACTTTCGTAATGTTTAAACTGGAGGTTTGCTTCAGATGGGACAGCTACTTCTACCACTATAACTTTCGGTAAGGTCTGCCGGTTAGGGCCAGAACTTTCCGTGACTACTTCAACATCCAACTCCTGTGGGACGAAACACGACTAATCTTGCTCGTGCTCCCCATTAACATCAACTATTTCTGGTAAAGTCTGCCGGTTAGGACCAGAACTTTCTATCACTTCACAAATACTATCTTCCTGTGGGACGAGACGCGGCAAATCTTGCCCGCGCTCCCCATAAACATTTCTCCCGTACAGGCCCCTATAATCTCTTAGTTCGTCGTATAAGCGACCGAACTGCCTTAACCAGACCTCATCCCTCTCTGCATCCCCTCTCTCGATGACGGACGTGTTATCCGACATCTGATCTTCTCTCAACAATTGCGAATCATTCTTCAACTCAATCTCCATTTCCGCTGTGGGTGCTACCGCTGCCACTTTATAATCGATTTCCGGAACCCAACTTAATTGTTCTCACTGACAGTGAATGTATTTTCTACTGCCATGCCTACAGCTGATCTACTACTTGTGGACGCACGCCTTACTCTTAACACTGGCACACTCTCCCGCCGTTGATTATTCCATACGGAATTTTCACAACGACGACACCTCGGTTTTCTACTGTTATTGGGCCGCCAAAATTTCTCCACACCCGTTCGGGCCCCTCACCGGCGCAGCTAATGGTTTCCCTGTCTCGTCCCAGCAGATCTGCTCCCCGGATGCTGCTGAGGCGGCTTATCACACCCTCTGGCGTTATTACTATTCTGTGAAGCCCGTATCACGTTAGTATGATACGGGTTTCCGTCATTCCTGTTATAATTTGCATGATATCGATTGTTATTACCGTCCGAACCATTATTGTTATTGCTGCCATGGTTGCGGTATGCATTATTCCCATGGTTATCGTTGTTGTGGTTCCCGTTGTTGTTACCACGGCCTCTGCCACTGTCGCGATTATTGCGCCAATTGTCCTCGTCCTCAACTCTTTCCAGGAAATCATTGATTGTCTTGTAATTGTTTCCTACGTAGCGTTTTGTATCATCTGGAAACTTCTTGTAGAGTTCCCAGACTATTCCGGATTCCGTGCGGCGATCTCGCAAATATTCCAACTTGCGGATCCAGCCCTCACAAAACTCTTCATCGAGCCACGCGAATTCGCATCGAAAGGCCTCGATACGACAAATTCGCGCCAGACACTTTGTTGTTTTTGCTCTGACCAGCATTCAGCCAGAAACAAATTTTTAAACTCGTCAAAAGTCAGGTTCATGATGTTGAGGTTTAAGCCCCAACGCTTGGCATCACCAGCCAACACATCAATAACCGCATTAATTTTTCTCTCATTAATCCATGATCTGGGTACAACTCTTTCACAATTTTTAATGAAATCCGTCGCGTGTATACCGCCTTTTTTCAAGGGGTCGAACCGCTCCTCTTTCGTCAACAATTCCGAACTATGTGCACAGATTGGCACATAGCTCTGTTTTTCGTCAGGTTTCGTTACTAATTCCGAAACTCTCGCAATTACTTGTCAAGTGGTTGTCGCAAGCGTTTCCACTTCCCTCATTTTCTCTTCTTCCTCACTTTAGTATCTACTTCGGACACTAAAGCTTTTAAGGTTTCCACCTTCTGTTGATCCTCTTTTTTCACTAATTGAATTTGTTCCGTCACCTTATTCTCGATGATCGGAGCAACTGATTCTCCTACACTTTTCTCGATTCTGCTAATTTCGGAATCAAAACGAGTATTTATGCTCGCAATTTCCGCCTGAACGCCTATCATTTCCTGTTTAAGATTACCGATTTCGGTATTAATTACAACAATATCTTCTTTGATTTTATCAACTTTTGTGTTAACAACTCCAACATTGTTGCTAACAACATTAATAGCTTTGTTCTGATTGTCTAGCTTCCGTTCAATTTTTTCAGACTGAACTTCTTGCTTGGCAAACTGAGCTTCTTGCTTGGCAGCCTGAGCTTTAATATCTGCCGATTGAGTTTCTGTTTTGCTAGACTGAGCCTTGATTTCGTTAGTCAAAACATTCGATAAATCAGCTAAATTCCCGGAAACCAGCGGTTTTACTTCCGTAGCGGGTGCCTCTTTAATTGTCTCTCCGTATTCGTCATCAAGGGGTTCAGATTTGATTATCACTTCCGATTCCGTAACATTTTCTGAAGTTTGGAATTCCATTTCTGCTCTTTGCTGCCTTTCGACGGTCGCGTCTTTCATGCTAACCTCCTGCTCCTGAACAATGGGTACCGCGGTGCGCGTTTCCCACTGTTCGACTGATTGTTCCGTATCCAAGTCTGCCAAATTTTGGTAGTTGTTGCCTTCACTCATTTTAATAATTTTCAATATAAATGCCAAATCTCAAATATAATTAGGATTACTCCCTTCACTTATTCTCGCTGACGTAACGGCCTGTTCGTAACCAGTACTTTTGTTACGAGATTTGCACAATGCAAAATTCGTGTCCAGCACAACCTCAAATCCGAAGATTGTCCTGTCACCAGGTCGCCACGTGTAACCTCCCCCTCACTTAGCGACCTTAATGACAGTGCAAAATTAAACCGCGTGCACCTAAGGGAAATTTGGAAAAAGCAATCGTCACCGAAGTTGATCTGTCGGTAAAGAGGGAGGAAAGGGTTACATCTAAATGAAAGGTAAAATGCAAGTGAAATTGGTGGAAATTAATTTTGAGAAAAGGGTAAAATTAATAAATAAAGTAAATGTGCGGTCGTCACGTTAACAATAAATTGGCGTAAATTAGATATTTGAGATTTGGGGAAAATTACGGTCGCCAGTCCTATGGACAGCTACTATAGTAACTGAAAAAGAAAGGTTATTGCACATATAATTAGCACTAAAAGCGTGGCAACTGAAATTAATAGTGAGATTTGTTTCTGAAGCACTACGAAATTCAGTAAAATTAGATTAGTTTTGGGCTACCTCAAGAATCATTTCAAAAGCTACTTGAATCTACGCAATTTAGAAATAAGAGATTTAACTTTGAACTTGAATTAAATGATTCTGGACAATTAACAATAGTAACATTTAGTACGTACCAAGCTCAGCTGCAGTCACAGGTAAGCTAAAATATGCTAACAAAACTCGCACTCTTAATTTGTGCTTATGTAATCTAAATATTGTAGCCAGCTATGAATACCTTAACTGAAGTTTGAAATCAAAGCAGTGAAATGGAATGATATTACTTTAATGCTGGCGTCTGAATTTCAACGACATAATGCTTCCCGTCCGCGACACCGTGTCAGAAACTATCATAGCAAGTCGAGCGCAATTACATGCTGCCAAACCCCGAAAGGGCGGCAACTCGCGGGAGCGTCATACAACACACCTCCTCTACCGCCCTACCCCAACCAGACTCTCTCTTCCCGCGCTCCATGCGGCAGGGTTAACACTACCAAAGATCCTAAACACTTTGGTTCTCCACACGACCTATCGATGTAGTCGTTCGATAGCATAGTTTTCCCTAGGCAAGACCCAGCGTAAAAATACAAATAATATTTACAAAACAAACCAATTATACATCGACATAATTGCATATATATATATATATATATATATATATATATATATATATATATATATATATACACATATATATATATATATTTGTATATGTATATGTACAAATAGTAAAACAATTGTAATATATTAAGACATAGAAATGTCATATCTTGAGGTAAAAAAACAAGGAAAAAAATTATAGTACAATAGATGGAAATAGGAGGATATGCATTTCCGGCGTGACAGGTCTTCTTCCTGCTGGTACTGTAAATGAGGTTTGGCAACAAGGCAAGATATGTTTGGCAACTCTGTGATCGACGAGTTACTTCCTGGTGTGCACAGAATGAAGCCTCACAGTTCACTTGATTTTTCCTGTCATTTCCATTGAATAATCTGAGTTATTATCGCTTGAGGTGTAACAAAAGTTAGTACATTTACGGTTTTCAGCCCAGGAAATTCGTTGCACGTGGAAATCGCAACTAATCTTGACCTTTAAATAGCGATTTACGAGTTCTAGTCACTATTGGCCTTGCAATAGGAAACCCGAACATATACCTCATCGCTAGATCTGTGGTAACATGGTGCTCTCTAAAAAAGCGTCAGTCCTGGGTCGCGGTGCCAGTCTCGCTGACTGTGACGTTTTTATCCCTTCTGTGAAAGAGCTAAAAGCAGTCAGATTAAACATCGATAAGGAAAACGCAAGAAAATACTTTCCGCTCACAGTGCAATGGTGAAAAACTTACAATGCTGCACAACAGGTAATGCCTCTTTCCGTTGCTGACTAGGAAATTTTGGGTTTCTAGGAATACATAACTTTCTTTTTGAAATGCTACATTTGCTTACCTGTTGAGTATGACACAGCATACCAATTAAACACAGTCCCAATCGAAATCAATGTGAGTAGAATTTTACTAATTCGGTTCGATAGAGGCACGCTTGTGTACAGATACTAAGCTTTATTTAAACAGACTTTCGTCGTAAGGTTATTGTGGAAAGTTTTACTTCATTTCTTATAATACAGTGCACAGTTTTCGTAGGGTTTCTTTTAGTGTTGTTTAAACAATAGTGAACATGACAGAGAAATTAATCATCAACGATATATGCGAATTCTCTGACATTGTGTATAACAGTCTGACGATGCATATGCAGTTTATTGATTACATGCATGTAGAAAATTTGTTCTGAGTTAAAGCTGTCGAACAAGGACAATGCCACTGCCACACGACAGTTAATGTAGAAAATACTTTTCAGACGTATTTTGTCACGATACGCTCTCCCCATAAATAATACAAAAGTTTCGAGATGCATCTGCTGCCTGGCCGACTATTAAACCTGAAAAGAACAAAATGTCACAGTAGTTGGCCCTTTTCCACATTCGACTATTTTGAGGTGAGAAGTGAAGGGAATTATGTCCAAAGTTCCATTAGAGTGATAACTTCAGCAGACAGCAGAATTGCGTTTTAAAAAATGTAGCAGTGAATGTATTTGAACTCCGACGTTTTCTCTAGAGTGCACTACATTTACCATTACATTAGTAGCTGAACCGTAGCTGCACCTGCTCTAGAAGTTAACAACAAATCCTCCAGAACTTCCGCATTCCACAGTGTTGTGAAATAATGGATATAGGCGGATGTAGACTTCTGAGAGATAGACAGTTGCAGCTTTTCTTTTGCACTGCACGACGTTTTCAACAAAAAGAAAGCTCAATAGAGTAACTCAAGTGGAAAAGAACACTTCCTATTTAAATTTCTGCAACCAACACTGTTGGCAGTTCTGTGTAGGTGGCAGTTACACGATTTTATTTCGGTGATTAAAAAATAGAGTCGCATGCATGCACTGGGTAGCCGAGGGAGCTAGTTCATGGCGATTCGATCTACCAAGTTAATGAATGTACTGAACATGCTGTAAACCACTACAGGGAGCTGCTGTATCAGAATTCTCATCCAGTGTGGCGCAACGGCGTTATAATAGAGAAATGAGCCACGGAGTACCGTATCTGGTGATCTGCTGGATAGCTGAGAGGTTCATATACTCATGGTCTGGGTTTGATTCCAACTTCTGCTGATGATTTTTGATATGGAGAGACAGATTCTACTCTCTTCTGGCTACGGCAAGTGAAGAAGGTATAATGGCACTGTGGTCTGAAATTCACATTAAACATGATATTCCTTTACTACTAAGTAGACATTAGGTTGAACCACAATAAAGTCAGGAGTGGTGACATGTAGGAACTATACCACCAGTAACCTTTCTTATAATAGTTATTTATTTCTAGTGACGAAACAAACGCTTTGTAGGGTCACAGGACACTTATTCCATCTTTTATTTGAGCTTCTGTATGTCGATAAAATTGGTTCTGAACTGTGAATGCAACTCAGACCGCCCTTAACTCGGAATTTGATCCCTTCGTGACAATACAGCTCGACTAAAATTTGTTGTTTGTCCAAAACTACAGATTCCTCAACAGCTCCACATATTGGGCCTGAATGGGTTCGAATCCTGGCCCGCAACTAAAGTTTTCATTATGTATTGTCAAGCTCTACCATGAGAACACCTATCTGAGGGTGAATAATAATTTTGATTTTTAATGTATTTTCATTCGTTGTCAACACTAACGGTATCTGACGTATTTGACTCCCAGTGAGACACATAACTATTTGCAAGACCACCGTAAGTTCAAGGATTTTATTCCGGGCTACTGGTGGAGAAAAATTCGGTAGCTAACGTCTTTTTGTGTGTAGTCAACAACCATATGTGTGGGGTTCGATTACGAGTCAGCACTGAACTCTTCGTCATATTATTTCTAGTTCAAACATGTTTACATGTTGCTGCTGGTGTAACAAACCCATATTTAACGTTCGTTTTCTCTATAATATGTAAGTAGGCTGTTTAGGTTTTTTTATTCGTAACGCCAACTCTGTATGAAAATCACTGGCTGTGCTGTGTGCAGTCTGTGGCTAGTTTGCATTGTTGTAATACTCGCCATTGTAGTGTTAGGCAGCTGGATGTGAACAGCGCGTAGCGTTGCGCAGTTGGAGGTGAGCCGCCAGCAGTGGTGGATGTGGGGAGAGAGATGGCGGAGTTTTGAAATTTGTCATGAACTGCTATATTTATATATGATGATATCAAGGTAAATACATTGTTTGTTCTCTACTAATATCTTTCATTTGCTAACTATCCCTATCAGTAGTTAGTGCCTTCCATAGTTTGAATCTTTTATTTAGCTGGCAGTAGTGGCGCTCGCTGTATTGCAATAGCTTGAGCAGCGAAGATTTTTGTGAGGTAAGTGATTTGTGAAAGGTATAGTTTAATGTTAGTCAGGGCCATTCTTTTGTAGGGAATTTTGAAAGTCAGATTGCGTTGCGCTAACAAAATATTGTGTGTCAGGTTAAGCACAGTCTTGTATAAATTGTTCAAAGGGGACGTTTCATATGTCGACCCTTAGCCGACGATACCTCACTGGAATCTTCTGATTTTTTGTTGTAGTTTGTGTAATTAATGTTGATTTTGTTTATTGCTAGCGCGTAATTGTAGAGAAAATCTCCTTTGTAGTTGCAGTCTTTCATTGTTGTACAGTAAAACAGTTGGGGCATGCATGTAGATTTGCACCAAGTATTTCGCAGCTGCAATTAACTAGATATTATTTTCAGTGCTATGTTAATGTGTTCTCTTATTTTTGATCTTCAAATTGTGTTTTTCTGTGTTGTCGTGTGAAATACTGTGACAATAATGGCGTGTGAAAAACGTAATACTAGGCTCCAAAGTAAACTGAGAAATGACAGTGAAAATGAAATCAGTGTGTTAGCGCCACCGAGTAATGAATTAACTTATGTTCAAAGTAGTAATTTGGTAATTGTGCATAGGGAAATGGAGCGGGCTGCAAACAATGGTGTAGACAGTGAAACAGGTAGTGAACAGGGAAGCATTATCGATCAATAGGTCGGCAACAGCTCGCCTCAGGAATCCGAAATGACAGGACACAATTTCGCAAATACTGTAGATTCAGGTTTTGGGTCATCACTGTTTTCTCAAATAAGTCAAGACACATTTTCTGCTTGTCAAAATGTGAATGTTGCCGGTGCAAATGCACTGCCGAAAAGCGTAGAGAAACAGATTCCAGACACTAATACATTATTATTGCAATTAATGCAACAAATGGAACAAAATCAGAGACAAACACAGCAACAGTTAGACACAATGGAACAAAATCAGAGACAAACACAGCAAAAGCTTCAAAAGTTAGACACAATGGAACAAAATCAGAGACAAACACAGCAAAAGCTTCAAAAGTTAGACACAGTGGAACAAAATCTTAAAAAGTTAGACTCATTGGAACAAACACTTGAACAAACACGTGAAGATTTAACTACTGAGTTACATAACATTGAATCGAAATGTCAAAAAGTCTGTAATGACGTAAAAACACAAATTTGTGAGCATTTTCAACCTATTTTTTCGCGGCATGAAAATGCATTACAGAATCACGAAGCAGCCATAAAAGAACTGCAAACCATTGTTCATGAAAATCATGAGACCTTGTGGGCTAAAACTGACTCAGTTGCATCTACCGATTCGGTTACGCAACTTGCAAAAACTCAGGAAAGCTTAAAGGACACAGTAGATTCGATTTCAACACAAATGGACACTCTGAAACTTGGTTCAGAAAAACACACTGAGGAAATGTGTTCACTATCGGAGAAAGTAGCCGAACTTTCGGATCAGGTCACTAACTTATCTACAAAGGTAGATGATGATCTGAATGACACAAGACCTGTAGCCTTCACTGACACAGAAGAGTATGAACAAATAAGAAAATTCAAACAAAATCAAAATCAAATCAATACACAGTACAAAAGAGAAATCCGGGAAGTACAAGATCAGCTGACACAGGTAATACAAGAATTACGTATTTCAGAGGATACTCGCGCCCCAATATGGGAAGAGGGACACAGAAATACGGAACAGCCACAAAATAATAACACAGGGCATTTCGGAAGTTATGAAAGAAATTGGCAATGTGCACCGAATTTTGAGATGGAACGGCCGACACGACCTAACAATGACCGATATGCGACTCGCCGACATGATGATTTTGACTATAAGCTGTTCATTACTACACGTAAATTCAAAACATTTAAGAATTCTGGCAATGACATTCATCCACAAGCATGGCTCCATAAATTCTCGCATTGTTTTCCTCCCAACTGGTCGTTAGAACACAGATTAGAATTTATGTGTGGCTACTTGGAGAATGAACCAGCTGTAAGAATGCGATCGGTAATTCACGATTGCCACAGTGAAGGAGAGTTTTACCATGCCTTCCTCTCAGCATATTGGTCTCAAGCCACACAAGACCGAGTAAAACATAGCATCATAATGATGAAACGTTTCGAATAATCTGAATTTTCCAGTCTTATGAAATATTTTGAAGACATGTTGCATAAGAATCAGTATCTTTCAAACCCATACAGCCCGTCAGAACTCATCCGCATTTGCTTAATCAAACTGCCTGAACATTTACGACATATTATTTTGGCAGGACGTTGCAAAGACGACATTGAAGCATTTCAGGGACTCTTACAAGAATTAGAAATTGACACTGACAATCGCGGAACGCGAAACCAGGAACACAACAATTACAGGTCACATCCGTCGCAATTCCGCGCTGAAAGAAGTAATAACTTGACACGACAAGGCTATTCTCACAACACATATCGTGACCAAAACAGACACCACCCGTATGACAACCGTTGGCAGAGTAGTAATAACTACAGGGAAAGATCACCTCTCCGTGGTAATGACTATCACAGAGACAATCAGAGAAACAGACAATATGGGAACCAAAACAATTATTATCAAGGGAGACAGAATAACTTTAGACGCAACGGTCCAGCGCGCAGTTACGATTCAGGGAGAAATTCTCCACCACGTAACCGACAAGAAAGAAACTACAGGAACTACCGACATGACGACAGACGATGTGATCGTAACGACAGACCTGAATTGCATCAGAACTGGCGGGATTCAAACAGAGCAGGGCCCTCTCGTCACGGTGAATTTGTAGAAGTTAGGTCTCCAAATCCCAATAACGACGCGCGCCAACAAAGAGACAATAGGCAATGACTCACACCGCTGGCAGCAACAAAACGTACTTATGAAACTGATGACGCAGTTGCCGTAGCTAGTAATTACGTAAAAATGGAAGACATTAGGGACATCTTACTCCAGGAACACGACGTAAAACTTAACAACATTGCATATCCGGTGATTCACATTACTGTAAATGACGTAAAATTTACGGCAGTACTTGACTCTGGCAGTCCCATCTCAGTAATTAGTGAAACAGCCTTTAGCAAATGCAACAAATCGAACGATTGCCCCACACTTCCGTTACGTAAGATTAAATTACAAGGTGCAATCTTTGGAAAAAGTGTAGATGTACGCCAACAAACCAACTTAGAATTCTTTTGTCAAAGCCACAGCTTCTCTACGAACTTTCTTATTGTTCCATTATTGTCGACGGAAATTATATTGGGAGTAGACTTTTTGAATGAATTCAAAGCAATCTTAAACGTTCACGATGCTGAAATAAGTTTAGAGAAAGAAGGTAAGTCAATAGCTTTGAAATTTGAAGAGTGGCTCTCAAACCATGATGAGGAAATTAATCGGCTTTACGTTCTGTTAGACAACAGTTCGGAATTTTCTACGGAACTAGACACTAACAATCACTCTGCAAGTACTGACAGGGATGACATCGACGGCATATTTGAAATTAATGAGTTAATTCAGAATAAAATTCAAACAATTGAGAATTGTAATGACACTGATAGGCAGGACCTTTTTGAGATTTTACAAGCACATTCCACAGTTTTTACTCACAAAACAGGAACAATCAAGGGATTTCAATACCAATTTCGTGTTCGTGAACATACTAAATTTTGTGTTAGAACATACGTAATTCCGGCGCATTATAGGGACCGTGTTAGAACAGAAATACAATCTATGCTTAATGAGGGCATTATTGAGCCTGCAGTAAGCTCATACAACAACCCATTACATGTTGTTGAGAAGAAAAATGGATCGATCAGGCTTGTTTTAGATTCGAGACAAATCAATACTATCATCATTCCTGAAACAGACAGGCCGCAGACGATGGAAGAACTTCTTCAAAATTTTAATGGTGTAAAAGTGTTGTCTTCCATTGATCTCAGATCCAGCTTTTATCAGATCGAACTTCATCCAGAATGTTGAAAATACACAGCTTTCCTTTGTTTCGGCGTTTGTTACCAGTTTCGGAAACTTCCTTTTGGTTTGAACATTTCTTCGGCAGCATTCATTCGTGGGTTAAATTCCATATTACCTGAGTTCTTAAAACGTCACATCACCTTATATGTAGACGATATTCTGATAGCAGAAGCTTCATGGGAACAACATAATCGCATTCTCAACAGTTTGTTACGTATTTTTGCAGAATCTGGAATTACAGTTAACTTGGAAAAGTCTGAATTCGGTAGGACAAAGGTGAAGTTTTTGGGACATATTATTTCTTCTGAAGGGATTCAGCTGGATCCTGAAAAGTTAGAAGCAATCAGAGCCATTCCAGTTCCATCCACAAAAAGACAAGTCCGCAGCTTTCTAGGTCTCGTAAATTTTTACCGTCGTTTTCAGAATATGCAAATTCTTGTTACACCAAAACTTTGTTCTCTCACTGGAAAAAATACTATTTGGAACTGGGACGAACAAGCACAACTGGAATTCAATTCTTTGAAAGAAGCGTTACTTCACGCGCCAATCTTAGCTCATCCAGATCTGTCACAAGATTTCTGCCTTAGCACGGATTCTTCTAAAGTCGGTCTTGGTGCCCATTTATTTCAAGAAGCCATAGAAAATGACACTACCATTCAGAAAACCATTGCTTTTGCTAGCCGAGTGCTAACAAAATCTGAAAAAAATTATTCCGTTACTGAATTAGAAGCTTTAGCTATCGTTTGGGCATTTAACAAACTCCGTTTCTTTCTTTCTGGTAAGCACGTAAAAGTATACAGTGATCATCGTGCATTACAATTCCTTATGTCTTCAAAATTAAATCATGACAGGTTAAAACGTTGGGCATTGTTTCTGCAAGAATTCCACTTTACAATAGTCTACATTCCCGGCAGGGAGAACATTGTTGCGGACGCGCTGTCACGCGCACCGGCTGGGCTTGAGAAAAGTAACACAGAAGGCAACCTCGAGTAAAATTTCAGTATTCTTTACATTCAGAAAGTCGTCTTTGAAAACTTCATCACCACAACTTTAAAGGACATTGCTCATGAACAAGATAAAGATCCGATTTGGAAAGACATCAAAAGTAAATGGCATGAAAAGACATACACTCAGATTCGGCATTATTACCTGGTTAGAAAGAACATACTCTTCAAACGCTGCACTGTTGATGACAAGCTATGGGTACTTTGCATTCCAGACGATTTTGTTAATAAGCTCATTTGGTACATTCATTTCAGCTACGCACATTTTGGTCCACGAATATGTTATCATATTCTTCGAACGACTTGTTATTTTAACAATATGGAAAAGCGAATTCGAAGAGTCTTGTCTATTTGTAAACTTTGTCAAAAGGCGAAACCATCTACTATCTCACATCGTGCTGCGTTGTTTCCTATTATTCCTTCTAAATTAAAAGAATTTGCTGCTGTTGATCTCTTGGGACCCCTTGTCAGAACATCCAATGGATTTTCGTACGTTCTAGTCGCTGTTGAACTTACTTCAAAATTTGTTTCTTTCACTCCGTTACGTAAAGCCACTGGACGATCTGTATCCAACGCCTTTGTTAAAAATTTCTTACGTGACGTTGGCCACGTTGCTAAAGTCATTTCAGATAACGGACCGCAATTTAGATCTGCTGTTTGGTCACGCACGCTTCGGAATCATAAAATCAAACCTGTTTTTATTTCATTGTACTCACCACATTGCAACCCGTCTGAAATGATTATGAAAGAAATCAATAAGCTTTGCAGACTTTATTGTCACAGAAAGCATCAGCATTGGGACAGATATTTACACTTATTTCAAAATGTGCTGAATGAAATGCCTCATGATTCCACTGTTTTACCACCTATTCTTGTACTGAAGAATGAAGAACCACCGAACAGAATCAGAGAGCTTGTACCTTTCCCGAATACACGTAAACTTCGACACAAAGACATAATTGATTTGGCTCTTAAAAATATAAAATCTGCAGCAGACAAAAGGAGAAAACTACACGGTAAAGCAAATGCAAAGAAATTGCGATTTTCCATTTTTTTTCATTGCTGTTTATATTAATTGTTTTATGTGCTGCTGCATTGCCTCGTCCCTTAGTTTGGCATCTGAGCTCAGTAGATTTAAGTTAGCTTAAGAGGGGGTAGACTATATGAGAAACTGACTATGGAGAATAGGTAAAGAATGCATTGCGAAGTTATATAAAAAAGATTTGGGCCCAAATGAGTATTGTACAATCAGAAATAATTATTTTGAAAGAAATATGAACAGAATACAGAAAGCAGGCTTAGATAGGACTTTTTGGGAATAATGATGAACAAAGGCAGATCTCCACGCAAAATACAGCAGTAAACAAACCCTGTCCTTTCCCTTTTGTGTTACCCCACTATATGTTTGTGTACCCTTGTGTATTTGTTTTCTTCCTGTCTCTGTGTACTGTTATAGAACTTTTTCTCTTCTAATACTAAGTTACATTCACTATGATGAGGAATACTGTTATCCTCAAATACAATTGGCATTAATAATGTGTTATTTACTTTGTAAAGATGTTTAGACATTATTTATTCTGTTTTGTGTTAATGCTCATGTGTGAAGTTGATGTTTCGAAAGTTACTCTGATCTTTTATGTATGTACTTATGTCATAATTCCTGTAACACTGATGTATATGTTATTTCGATTCTTTTGTAAAGCCCATATTACTACAAATGTTATCTGTATTATTATGTTTTTAATGATGTATTTTGTACCTTTGTAATTGTATTCTTATGTTATAAAATTGTAATTGTCACCACTTCATGATATTATTAACTTGTTAGTTACATTACACTCCACACGTTTCTGTTGGTCATAGTATATGGACAATATGTGAGAAGTAGGGACTGTTAGTGTTTGCACATGTGTTAATAATTCAGCAAGGGACTGGATAACAGCATTGCTGATTCTAAGGACAGGTCAAACAAATTTTTTTGTGAGTGGACAAGTGGTGGTTTATGGATTTGCTATATTATCCGCAAGACTCTTCAATGGTGATTGTGCACCTGCACAGTCACAACAGATGGCTGCTGGCCATCTCTACAAGGACTACAGTGGGTCTGCATCTTTGATGACCCACCAATACGATTATTTCTACAAGGACTACAGTGGGTCTACACCTTTGCTGACTCACCAGTACCATTATTTCTACAAGGACTGCAGTGGGTCTGCACCTCTGGTGGCCCACCAATACCGTAATCTCCACCAGGACTACAGTGGGTCTGCTCTGTGATGACCTACCTACCAATACTCTTCAAAATTTCGACTGACTCTGCTGTGGGTTTGCTCTGTTGTGGCCCATTACCTGTATGCATGTCAAGAGTCAGCACTGCCTTTCCGTTGGAAGGACAACACTACTTCTTCAAGACTGCATGGAAATCTACTACTTCCGTGTGCATTTTCTTCTACTGCTCAGTCTTTGAGAAAAACACTACTATTTTACCGTAATGAACGATCAGGACTGTCTTTATGGACTGTGTGAAAATTTGAGCTTTTGACCAACATTGTATCAATAAGTGTGTGCATTTGATTTCTTTGTTATTGTAATTATGAAAAATTTTTCAAATCTGTATTGGCCACTGCCCAAACCAATTTGTAAAATTTTTTGTGGGTAGCATGGGGGCTATGTAAGTAGGCTGTTTAGGTTTTTTTATTCGTAACGCCAACTCTGTATGAAAATCACTGGCTGTGCTGTGTGCAGTCTGTGGCTGCTTTGCATTGTTGTAATACTCGCCATTGTAGTGTTGGGCAGCGGCAGCTGGCTGTGAACAGCGCGTAGCGTTGCGCAGTTGGAGGTGAGCCGCCAGCAGTGGTGGATGGGGGGAGAGAGATGGCGGAGTTTTGAAATTTGTCATGAACTGCTATATTTATATATGATGATATCAAGGTAAATACATTGTTTGTTCTCTATTAATATCTTTCATTTGCTAACTATCCCTATCAGTAGTTAGTGCCTTCCATAGTTTGAATCTTTTATTTAGCTGGCTGTAGTGGCGCTCGCTGTATTGCAATAGCTTGAGCAGCGAAGATTTTTGTGAGGTAAGTGATTTGTGAAAGGTATAGTTTAATGTTAGTCAGGGCCATTCTTTTGTAGGGAATTTTGAAAGTCAGATTGCGTTGCGCTAACAAAATATTGTGTGTCAGGTTAAGCACAGTCTTGTATAAATTGTTCAAAGGGGACGTTTCAAATATAACAGCGATAGGTGCCGTGTTGGAGACCTGGGAAGGAAAAAATTAATGTTTCGTATCGTCATTTCAGTTAAAACATCTTGCTATTGTCGAGAAAATCCGATATGTCATAGCTGATTGTGCTTCGGTAACAATCCGATTATGTTCTGGGTTCGAATCCCTATCCAACACAAAGATTTACCTCACGGCATTTCATGTAAGCTACTTGTGAAGAAGCAATATTTAACATCTCTCGTAGTTCGTTAACAGGGACAACTGATGCTGGGTAAGAATTCGCGTCCGTTAAAAGTGTTTACGTTATATAATTTAAAATTCATATCTCCTAACTGATACTGTTTAAAATCGAGATATATCACTCTCTGTATGCCTAGTCAGGAATGACTGTTTGTTTCCGTCAGTCACGAAATACTTGCTTAGTCTGCATGACCTGGGTTTGAGTCCATATGCAGAACGAGACGGTTCGTCGTGTCCTTTGATGTTCATACATATTCTCAACTAGCTGCTCGTGAATAACTTAAATTTTTAATGTCATTTTGTGTTAAATAATAAGTACGGTATGTTACTTTGAAGAGGAAATCATGAATACGACGAACTTACTACGTGCATTACCAATCTGACGTAATAATGAGAGTGGTAACATTTCAGGTATGTCATTTATTGTAATAAATGTGAGCTTACAAGCCTTAAGGACAGTCTTATCTGTGATAAGGTGTTCCCTAATATTTCTAGTATCGTATTACTACTTTACATCTTGAGTTATTGCTATACAGAGCAGTGTTTTATAGTGGTGATTTGTTGGAACCATTTTCAATAGTCAAACGACTGTACCGAGGAGCGATTAGTGAACTTGCTAGACAGCTGCGTTATGAGGGTTGTATGTGAATCAGGCGAAATGCAATTCCGGTCGTTCGGATACCTTTGAGCACGACTGTACATACATTTTTTTTTACTCTTTTTAATGTCTTACGTTACACATTTTGCTCGATCGCTGTTTTATGTTCTTTATCGTTTAGATCAGTTTGTTCTACGACTAGGAATATCAAGAAGTTAAAATCAGTTTGTTTTGGGATCTTTGAATACTTCTTTTTATTTCCTTAAATAATGATATGGTAAAATGTCAGTTTTATATCTCAGTCACTTTTATATTTCTATATCTGACCGAGCCAGGTGGCGCAGTGGTTAGCACACTGGACTCTCATTCGCGAGGACGACGGTTCAATCCCGCGTCCGGCCATCCTGATTTAGGTTTACCGTGATTCCCTAAATCCCTCCAGACAAATGCCGGGATGATTCCTATGAAACGGTACGGCCAACTTCCTTCCCCGTCCTTCCTTAATCCGATGAGACCGATGACCTCGCTGTCAGGTCTCCTCCCCCAAAACAACCTACCCCCAACCCTCTTGACGGTCATGTTGTGGGTTGTGACAACATAACTCTCCCGACGTATGCGTGGCAGTAGCTGCTGGAGTACTTGTATATTTTCTTAGCTCTTAAAATTTTCTGCCTGGAGTGCTAAAAGAGCTCTAGATCTTTAATCAAGTGTAATTGAACTAATTTTCCTTGAAGTACTCTTGTCTGTTAGGTTTTGGTATTCTGAACTGTATATTAACGTCCACTTATATGCATATGCACTACAAGTATTACGCAGTTCTTCAAACGGCTCAGAGCACCATGGGACTTAACATCAGAGGTCATCAGTCCCCTAGAACTTAGAACTACTTAATCCTAACTAGCCTAAGAACATCACACACATCCATGCCCAAGGCAGGATTCGAACCTGCGACCGTTGCGGTCGCACGGTTCCAGACTGAAGCGCCTAGAATCGCTCGGCCATTAGGCAGTTCTTATTACGTAGTTTTGTCACTCCGTTTGTGAGTTTTGTGTATACCTATATCTTGCGTTGACGCTTTATTCGTGTAACGGTAATTGTTCATCTCTTTTCAGAAGCGCTTTTTGTATTGTAGTGTAAGTATGCGAATGACTCAATGATTTTTGTTTGAAATGTGACCATGTTGGGATTCCGCAAAAATGTTGGAACACGCGAGGCAATACTGACCCTACGACTTATCTTAGAAAATAGATTAAGGAAAGGCAAACCTGCGTTTCTACCATTTTTAGACTTAGACAAAGCTTTTGAAAATATTGAGTGGAATACTCTCTTTCAAATTCTAATGGTGGCAGGGGTAAAATACAGGGAGCGAAAGGCTATTTACAATTTGTACAGAAACCAGATGGCAGTTATAAGAGTCGAGGGGCATGGAAGGGAAGCAGCTGTTGGGTAGCGAGTGAGACAGGGTTGTAGCCTGTCCCCGATGTTATTCAGTCTGTATATTGAGCAAACAATAAAGGAAACAAAAGAAAAATTCGGAGTAGGTATTAAAGTCCATGGAGAGAAAATAAAAACGTTGAGGTTCGCCGATGACATTGTAATTCTGTCGGAGACAGCAAAGGACTTGGAAGAGCAGTTGAACGGAATGGGCAGTGTCTTGAAAGGAGGATATAAGATGAACATCAACAAAAGCAAAACGTGGATAATGGAATGTAGTCGAATTAAGTCGGGTGATACTGAGGGAATTAGATTAGGAAGTGGGACACTTAAAGTAGTAAAAAAGTTTTGCTATTTGGGGAGCAAAATAACTGATGATGGTCTAAGTAGAGAGGATATAAAATGTAGACTGTCAATGGTAAGGAAAGCGTTTCTGAAGAAGAGAAATTTGTTAACATCGAGTACAGATTTAAGTGTCAGGAAGTCGTTTCTGAAAGCATTTGTATGGAGTGTAGCTATGTATGAAAGTGACACGTGGACGACAAATAGTTTGGACAAGAAGAGGATAGAAGCTTTCGAAATGTGGTGCTACAGAAGAATGCTGAACATTAAATGTGTAGATCACTTAACTAATGAGGAGGTATTGAATAGAATTGGGAAGAAGAGGAGTTTGTGACACAACTTGACAAGAAGGAGGGACCGGTTGGTAGGACATGTTCTGAGGCATCAAGGGATCACAAATTTAGGATTGGAGGGCAGCGTGGAGGGTAAAAATCGTAGAGGGAGACCAAGAAATGAATACACTAAGCAGATTCAGAAGGATGTAGGTTGCAGCAAGTACTGGGAGATGAAGAAGCTTGCACAGGATAGAGCTGCATCAAACCAGTCAGGCAACAACAACATGACCATGTGTAGACTTCGTCACCTACGTCGTTTACGAAACACTTCAAAAAAGTTATTTAAATTCTTTTAAAGTTCTCTACAAAAGATTCTTGAACGAAACTGTCATTAAAACACTTTCAGTTGCGTCGTTTGTGGAAAATTACGTCACTCAGTCCAACTGGTTTGCACAAACTTTTGAAATTTAGATGTCGTTTGTTTCTTCTTGGAAATTAGATTCTTGCAAGTTATCTTATTTTTCCCATATTAAAATCAGACTGTAAAACCTTTAAGATTCAAAAATCGAAATCAAACTCTTCTAAAAATTAATATCTTAGTAAAATTCAGTAATAATTCTTCCTCAATATAACTCTTCATAAATAAGTCTCGAACCCGTATTTAAGCTTTAGAGCATACATCGTATTATTGTCTTCGTATATGCTACATACAGATGTGAACATCAGACTCGACACAACAGAACTGAACAAAATACAACATGAACTAAACATTCTGTGACGTCATTACAATGGAAAATTACAAATTTTTATTTATTTGAATGTTGGAGGTTCGAAGCAACAGCCCGGTCACAGGATCTTCTGCTGCTCTTTGGCCGTTGACCCGCGACGTCTAGTGGCCAGCAATTTTCTTTCTTGTTACGGCAGTGAAAATGCTGTTTCCGCGAGTTGCACTGCCCTCTCCAAACATGAAACACACAAAACAAAGATACAAAACTTTAAATATTTTACAAACATAACAAAATATTACAAATACATAAACAAAACACTAAATTAAACTTATATTTACCTGCAAACTGAGGTGATCCTTGTGGATGGGTGACGCTTTAATTTCTCGTCCCATTACAATATGTCTAGGAAATCCCTTTTTTTAATATACCACATGTGCTCGAATGAAGGCAAGTCCCGAGATCCCGCTGGCCAGAGAATTTGCTGTACGTCTTGCAGAGGACGTTGAGTTTCACGGGCAATGTGTGGTCAAGCATTATCCTGTTGGAACAGCACATCACCTGCCTCTTGCAAGAACTGCAAAAGAATAGATCTAACTACTTCCTGCAAGTACCGAGCGCTGGTTAACGTCCTATTCACAAACACCAAAGGTGAATAAGAGTTGTAGCTTACCACACCCCGTACAATAAGGCCATGTGTGGGGCCAGTGTGTCTTGGACGAATGTACTCTACGAGACGGCACTCATCAGGTTTACGTCGTAAGTGCAACCAACCAACACATGCTCGCAGGTAGAATCTGCTTTCATCGCTGAGGACCACAGCGTGCCAATCCATCTTCCAAATGATCTTCTGATGGCACCGGTCGATCTGTGCATCGATCCGTGCACGTTGATGCTGTGGAGTGCGTGGAAGAGAGGCTAGAGGTGTTGGTGCCCGTAGTGCCACAGCTAACAACCAGTTCGCAACAGATCGTGTTGCTACTTCACGGCTCAGAAGCCCTCTTACCTGTGCTGTGGTAGCTGTACGATCTTCCACTGCTGCCCTTACAACGCGACAATCTCGGAGGCGTTTGTGCCATGTGGACGTCCAGACCTTCGTGTGAGAATGATCACATGACCACTAATAAAAGCACCGTGACGCAACTGACGCAGCACGTCCAACGTGTTTGGCAGTTTTCCGAAAGGCCCATCCCTCCACTCGGAAGGTAACAATTAAACCCCTCTAAAACACGCTCAGGTGACTGTAGGAATCACGAGTGCGTCTCTGCGGCATGGATGCCTGCTCGCTTCATTTATTTGCACGACGCTGAGCTTTCTGGCTGTGATCAGTCCCTATTAAAGCATAGAAGAAGACGACGCACAGGTAGCTATTCCACAACGCTATCTGTTGGCGGACGACGTTGGAATTAGTACTTCTCTTAACCCTCAGGAGGCATCTGCCGCCATCGGTCCAAAATCGATGTTGTCTTTCGAGGAATAGTAATTGTTTTCCTGGTAGTGTATTCTATCTTATCGAAACTATGTATATTTAACCTGACTTAAGTAGATCAGGTAAAACTTGCTCCAGTACGCTACTACTACGATTGCCACAAAATTTATAGTGAGAAAAAGAATTGTTATTAAACATCTTGCCACCAATATACAATGAAGAGCCCAAGAAACTGGTACACCTGCCTAATATAGTAGTGTAACGCCGCCGACAGCACGCAGAAGTGCCGCAGCATTATGCGGCATGGACTCGACTAACGCCTGAAGTAGTGCTGGAGGGAACTGACATCAAGGATCCTGCACAGCTGTCAATAAATGCGTAAGACTACGAGGGAGTGGACATTCCTCTGAACAGCACGTTGCAAGGTATTCCAGATATGCTCAATAATGTTCATGTCTGGGGAGTTTGGTGGCCACCGTATGTGTTTAAATCCAGAAAAGTGTTCTTGGAGCCTCTCTGTATCAATTCTGGACGTGTGAATTGTCACATTGTCCGGCTGAAATTGCCCAAGTTCGTCGGAATGCACAATGGACATCAATGGATGCAGGATGCTTATGCACATGTCATCTGTCAGAGTCGTATCAAGACATCTCATGGTTCCCATATCACTCCAATTGCCACGCCCCACACCATTACAGAGCTTCCACAAGCTTGAACAGTCCCCAGGTGTGGCGTAAAGCTTTGTGTCGTGCAGTCATCAAAGGTATGCGAGTGGGCCTTCGACTCCAAAAAGCCCAAATCAATAATGTTTCGTTGAATGGCTCGCACGCTTACAGTTGCTGATGGCCCAGCGTTGAAATCTGCAGCAGTTTGCGGAGGGATTCCACTTCAGTCACGTTAACGACTCTCTTCAGTCGTTATTGGTCCAGTTATTGCAGGATCTTTTTCCGGTCGCAGCGATGTCGGAGATTCGATGTTTTACCGCATACCTGATATTCACGGTACACTCGTGAAATGGTCGTACGGGAAAGGCCCCACTTCATTGCTGCGTCGGAGATACCGACTATAATCGACTATAACATCACGTTTCAACTCACATCTTGATAACCTGCCATTGTAGCAGCAGTAACCGACCTAACAACTGCGCAAGACACTTATTGTCTTACATAGGCGTTGTTGATCTCAGATCCGTATTCTGTTTAAATATCTCTGTATTTGAACACGCGGCCAATACCAGTTCCTTTCTCGCTTCAGTGTATAAAAATCGTTAGATGAGGAAAAGTATGTCAAAAAGCCTTTCCCGAAAAGAGATCACTTTAGCGGAATATTTGGTATGATACGCAGGAATCAGTAGAGGAATGAATGCAGCAAAGAAGAAAATATGAAAAGGAAATTAACTGGCCTGTAGTGTACAGCAATTACACAGAGGTGGCACGGTTAACACAGGAAAAGAATGGGCATGGCAATAAATCAGTTGTAAGAATGATTATTAAATGGAGAAGCGAAATCTATTTCCATCCTCATATATAGAGCACGAAGCAATAGAACAACTATGGACAAGCTATTTAATGTCACTGCCACGATCTGTGAGCCTCTATTACATCGTTGTTGAACTCCGAAGTAGTAGTGGCAGAGTTTCGTGCAGCTGAGCAGGCGAGCGTAAAACTCCAATGCTGCTTGCACGGGTGCGTCCATCTGTAGGGCACTCTCCTCTAATTCCGGTAACGGACGACATCTCGGCTGCTCACATCCAGGGGCCCAAATGGCTTCCTAAACGAGTTAGATGTGCTCGCGATCGGGGGCCGTCGCATCGAGATTCGCTTGTTGCTTCTTCCTTCGCTCTTGTTGCTTGCTTATTTCCACCCCGCGTTTACTCCTTCCTTATAAAACGATGCCGTTCGAGTCTACGTTGTCTCATTATAGATTAATATACCGTGTAAGTATTCAACTTAGAAACATCAGTTTCCAGATTCAGCCTTCTTGCAAATGGGTTGGATTACATCTGTCCTGTGCGACGTCAGTCGCGCTAATGGTTACGAGAAACATCAAGGAAACGGAAATTCGTTGATGCCACTGACGTCAGCATGTTTTCCCTTATCTGTCTCCTGGTCCAACCTTTCCATCTCAGAGAAGCACTCGCAACCTACGTCATCAATTATTTGCTGGAAGCGTTCCAATATCTGTCTTCCCCTGCACTTTTTACCCTCTACAGCTCTTTCTAGTACCGTGGATGTCATTCCCTGATGTTTCAACAGGTGTCCTATCATCCCGTCCCTTCTTGTGAGGGCTTCTCATTTATTCCTTTCCTCGTCGATTCTGCAGAGAATCTCCTCATCCCTTACCTTATCAGTCCATCTGAAACGCCGGAAATGTATATCCTCCTGTTTCCATCTATTGTACTATAATTTGTTTTCCTTATTTTTGCTACCTGAATATATGATATTTCTGTGTCTTTACATATTGTAATTGTTTTACTATTTGTATGTATATATTTATGCATTTATGTCGATGTATAATTGGTTTGTTGTGTAAAGATTATTTGTATTTTTACGCTGGGTCTTGCCTAGGGAAAACTGCTATCGAACGATTACATCGATAGGTCGTGTGAAGAATCAAAGTGTGTAGGATCTTTGGTAGTGTTAACTCTGCCGCGTGGAGCGCGGGCAGAGCAAGAGCTGAGAAGGAGTCTGGCTGGAGTAGCGAGTGGAGCAGGTGTGTTGTGTGACGCTCCCGCGAGTTGCCGCGCTTTTGGGGTTTGGTAGCATGTAATTGTGCTCGACTCGCGATGATAGTTTCTGACATGGTGTCGCGGACGAGAAGCATTAGCTGGCGCACATCAAGAGCCCGTTTCGCCTGGTGACCGTGTCGAGAAGAAGGCGCGCCAACATCCAGCTTCTGCAACAGCGACGGCCGACAATGAGTGACTGTCGCCACCTCCTCGATCGACGGCTTCATACCTTCAATCAACCAACAAGGAAGACTAAAAGCACGTAAAGTTTCAGAACTGTATGGCAGACCTCAGCTTTTCAAATTGTTCCATTTGCCTCGCAAAATTACAGCAACTTAGCATGAACCTTTGTTGCTCATTGTCCCAATTGCATTGCCAAGCAGGGTCCCTTCCTTTTCCGAAATGAACCCGAGTGTCGTTGAAATTCAAACGCCAGCATAATTCCATTTCACTGCTTTAATTTCAAAGTTCAATTTAAGTATTCATAGCGGGCTACAATAGTTAGATTACACAAGCACAAATTAAGAGTGCGAGTTTTGTTACCGTATTTTAGCTTACCTGTGACTGCAGCTCAGCTTGGTACATACTAAATTTTACTATTGTTAATTGTTCAGAATCGTTTAATTCAAGTTCAAAGTTAAATCTCTTCTTTCTAAATTGCGTAGATTCAAGTAGCTTTAGAAATGATTGTTGAGGTAGTCCAAGACTAACTGTATTTCGATGTGCTTCAGAAAGAATGCTTACTATTAACTTCAGTCACTAAATTAACTTTCGATTTTCCGGTTTCATTAATTCTTTTGCTAAATTAAGTGTAGCGAAATTTATTACTTCTGACAAACTTTCAGTTTTCACACTACACGTGTCAACCTTCAGTTGCCACGCTTCTAGTGCTAATTATATGTGTAATAACCTTTCTTTTTCAGATATTATAGTGATTGTCCATAGGACTGGCGACTGTAATTTCCCCCAAATCTCAAATATATAATTACCACTAGTTGATTGTTAACGTAACGGCCGCACATTTACTTTCTTTATTAACTTTATCCCTATTTCAAAATTAATTTCCACCAGTTTCACTTGCATTTTTCCTTTCATTTAGATGTAACCCTTTCCTCCCTCTTTACCGACAGGTTAACTTCGGTGACGATTGCTTTTCCAAAATTCCCATTAGGTACACGCGGTTTCATTTTTCACTGTCATTAAGGTCGATAAGTGAGGGGGAGGTTACACGTGGCGACCTGGTGACAGGACAATCTTCAAATATGAGGTTGTTCTGGACACGAATTTTGCATTGTATGATCTCGTAACAAAGTACTGGTTACGAAATGGTCGATACGTCAGCGAGAACATTAGTGTGAGGAATCCTAATTAGATTTGAGATTTGGCATTTATATTGAAAATTATTAAAATGAGTGAAGGCAACAATTACCAAAATTTGGTAGGCTTGGATAAGGAACAATCGGTCGAACAGTGGGGAACGCGCACCGCCGTACCCATTGTTCAGGGACAGGCGGCTAGCATGAAAGACGCGACCGTCGAAACGCAACAAAGAGCAGAAATGGAAATCCACACTTTAGAAAATGTTTCGGAGTCGGAAGTGAAAATCAAATGCGAATCCCTTGATGACGAATACGGGGGGACAATTAAAGAGGAAGCCGCTACGGAAGTAAAACCGGTAGTTTCCGGGAATTTAACTGATTTATTGAATGTTTTGATTAACGAAATCAAGAGTCAATCGGCCAAGCAAGAAGCTCAGTCTGAAAAAATTGAACGAAAGCTAGACAGTCACAACAAAGATATTAATGTTGTTAACAACAATGTTGGAGTTGTTAACACAAAAGTTGATAAAATTAAAGAAGATATTGTTGTGATTAATAGCGAAATCGGTAATCTTAAACAGGAAGTGATAGGCGTTCAGGCGGAAATTGCGAGCATAAATACTCGTTTTTATTCCGAAATTAGCAGAATCGAGAAAAGTGTAGGAGAATCAGTTGCTCCGATCATCGAGAATAAGGTGACGGAACAAATTCAATTAGTGAAAAAAGAGGATCAAAAGAAGGTGGAAACTTTAAAGGCTTTAGTATCCGAAGTAGATACCAAAGTGACGAAGCAGGCTAATACCTGCGGAGAGAAAAAAAGGGATGTAGAAACGCTTGCGACAACCACTTGCCAAGTAATTACGAGAGTGTCGGAATTAGAAAAGAAACTTGACGAAAAACAGAGCTATGTGCCAATCTGTGCACATAGTTCGGAATTGTTGACGAAAGTGGAGCGGTTCGACCCCTTGAAAAAAGGCGGTATACACGCGACGGATTTCATTAAGAACTGTGAAAGAGTTTTATCCAGATCATGGACTAATGAGAGAAAAATTAATGCGATTATTGATGTGTTGGCTGGTGATGCCAAGCGTTGGGGCCTAAACCTCAACATTACGGACCTGACTTTTGACGAATTTAAAAATTTGTTTCTGGCTGAATACTGGTCAGAGCAAAAGCAGCAAAGTGTCTGGCGCGAATTTGTCGTATCGAGGCCTTTCGATGCGAATTCGCGCGGTTCGATGAAGGAGTTTTGTGAGGGCTGGATCCGCAAGTTGGAATACTTGCGTGATCGCCGCACGGAATCCGAAATAGTCTGGGAACTCTACAAAAAGCTTCCAGATGATACAAAACGCTACGTAGGAAGCAATTACAGAACAATAAATAATTTCCTGGAAAGAGTGGAGGACGAGGACAATTGGCGCAATAATCGCGACAGTGGTAGAGGCCGTGGTAACAACAACGGGTACCACAGCAACCACAACAACGATAACCATGGGAATAATGCATACCGCAACCATGGCAGCAATATCAATAATGGTTCGGATCGTAATAACAATCGGTACAATGCAAATAATAACAGGAATGACGGAAACCAGTATCATACTAACGTGATACGCGCTTCACAGAATAGTAATATCGCCAGAGGGTGTGATCAGCCGCCTCAGCAGCATCCGGGGACCGTATCTGCTGGGACGAGACAGGGAAACCATTAGCCGCGCCGGTGAGGGGCCGACCGGGCGTGGAGAAATTTTGGCGGCCCAATAGCAGGAGAAAACCCAAGTGTCGTCGATATGAAAATTCCGTGTGGAATAATCAACGGCGGGAGAGTGTGCCAGTGTTAGGAGAAAGGAGTGCGCCCACTAGTAGTAGATCAGCTGTAGACACGGCAGTAGAAAATACATTCACTGTCAGTGAGAATAATTTAAGTAGTGTTCCGGAAATCGGTTATAAAGTGGCAGCTGTAATACCCACAGCGGAACTGGAGATTGAGTTTAAGAATGATTCGCAAGTGTTGAGAGAAGAACAGGTGTCGGATAAAACGTCCGTCATCGGGCGAGAGGGTGCAGAGAGGGATGAGGTCTGGTTAAGGCAGTTCGGTCGCTTATACGACGAACTAAGAGATTATAGGGGTCTGTATGGGAGAAGTGTTTATGGGGAGCGCGTGCAGGATTTGCCGCGTCTCGTCCCGCAGGAAGACAGTGTTTGTGAAATGATAGAAAGTTCTGGCCCTAACCGGCAGACTTAACCGGAAACAGTTGATGTTAATGGGGAGCACGAGCAAGATTCGTCGTGTTTCATCCCGCAGGAGTTAGATGTTGAAGTAGTAACGGAAAGTTCTGGCCCTGACCGGCAGACTTTGCCGAAAGTTATAGAGTTAGAAGTGGCCGACCCATCCGACGCAAAACTCCGGTTTAAACATTGCGAAAGTATTGAGGAGAAATATTACGAGAATTTTAGTGATAGCCGGACACGATTGGTAGAAAAGCATGTGGATTACAGCGTGTATGAGGTTAAAGCTGACATTATACGGTCAGACGATGGCAGTGTTTGTTGCGCAGATCCAGAGGAAGTAAGTGCAGATACTACTGGGCACATTCCTCCAGGTAGATTGGCAGATGAGATCGATCTGACCAAAGAGGAATCAACGAAGGTGACAATCAGTGAATTGATAGCAAAGCAACACTCACTAGTTGACGAGTTGCAGGAAAAAGTTTCGGTATTGGAGGTGAAGCTACAGACTAAGCCTCAGGACAGACGTGTTGAAATTAAAACTGTATGTGAACAGAGGCTGAAAAAGCCGCCAGATAAACCGGATTTAGGATCTAAGCCGGATGGTTTTTTCTGGAATGACCTGGATATAGACGAGGATTTACTGTGGGAAAATAAAGAAACAGTCGCGGACAAGTGTAGACAGATAGTAGTGTCTGTTAATATGCACGACCTACAACTAAACGTGTTGATTGACACGGTGCAGAATTGAGTGCTGTATCTGGGAAAATATTTGAGTTACTGAAAGACAGGCCTGGTATCGTAGTTATGCCAGTAACAGGAGTGAAAATTATCGGTGCTACTGGGAAGGCCAGTAAACCGGTCACAAAACAGATTTTTGTCAACTTCGAGATATGTGGGGCACGATTTGAACAAGAGTTTGTCGTCGTGCCAGACTTAACTACGGAAGTAATTATTGGGTTGGATTGGCTATTAAAGTACCGTGCAGTGATTAACTGCGAAAGCAAAACTTTGACCTGTACGTCACAAGATAAAACAATGGTAGTTGGTTTTGACGAGGCAGGAGACGGTGTGCATAGGCAATACCAGCCTATACACATTGTTAACTGGCCGGATGACATTGGCGTAGGAATGAGTTTGAACTGCCATAACGTGAGGAATCTCGGCATTGACAAAAGTGTAGAAAGTGAATTGGAAGAGAAAATCAAATTCCCTCCACGGATTGACATTAGTATTGGTGTGAAAAAAGATCGTTTGCGAGAAGTAATGAAGCTAAAAGCCGATGCTTGCATACGTCGTCATGACGCTAAAGCGCGTTTTGCTAAGTTTGCAATCGGAGACTTAGTACTTGTAAAAGCTCATGAGAAATCGAGCGAGATAGACCATGAAATCTCTAAATTTAAGTTTGTTTATAATGGACCATATAAAGTCATTGGTATACCTCACACAAATGCTTATTGCTTAGAGTATCCAAGCTCTGGAAAACTATTGGGTATACGGAACATTGTAGATTTGAAATTGTACCAACCAAGGATTGATTAATACCACAGAACGGGTAATTTGTACAGTATGTAAATATAGAGTGTAAGATTTAAGGATGTGCCATGTTGCGATGCTTTTGCCTGACCTAGAGGTCATTAAAGAAGTTGTAATTTATAATTAATTAATGTTGATTAAACGATTTAAGAGTTACAGAATATTAATCAATTTTAAAACCAAGCTGCTAGTTTAAGTTTTCAGCTGAGTCACAGTAGATTAAGGAATGTAAATATGATTTTGTAACTTGCTGTAAGATTTAATGAATGTGTGTTTTATTAGTCATTGCCGATGTACTTAGACGCTTTTTTAAGTTTCAGGCTAGTACATGCGTGTGATGATGGTCAGTGTTGAGTTATCCACTGTGATAGTATTAAGGGACTCCTTGTGATTACTCGGGAGTGAGTTTTACCGAAGGAATTCAGTGAAACGGACGTTCTGGAAATGCCGTTACAAGGGCGAGAGAGATCAAGCGTGCCGCACAGGCGGGCGCAACAATACTGGCGGGGCGGAACCGCTGTCTTCTCTTGTGCCGCTGTCGGCTCTTGTGCCGCTGTCGGCATTCTTTGTACTTGCGAGTACGGAAGGCGGAGTTGTTTTTCTTCCCGGACAGCTGATATGAAAGAATTCTGTTGTCAATATTTATGTTTTTGTCGATCTGCTGTATATTATTTTCTTGTTTAGCGTTAAGTGCACACTCATGACGAGAATATTAATTATGATAAGTTTATATAAAATACGTATTCTATGTAATTAATTATTAATTTGCATATTTTGATATACCTGTTTTCTATGACCATGTAATCTGATTAATTTTGTAAATAGTATTCCATTTCTTGATACTGCTAGGAATTTAGATTTTTAGAATAGCTAAACCATTTTCTATGTTTTCTATGAATTTTAATATGTTGTCAATCTGTTTTATTTTATTCAAGATGACAGAGTGGAATAAGATTAGGAGTGTCTCCACTCAATTATTATCGTCTAAAAATTGGTTTATGGTTAATTAGGCGAATGCTAAATTTTGTTGATGTTTTGAGCATATGCATTTCCGCTGTTTCTTTTTTGGGACATTTTCTGAGTCTGTTTACGTTACACGAACATCCTCAGACAATGTGGGGCACGTGTAACACCGGAAATGAATATGCTCCTATTTCCATCTATTGTACTATAATTTGTTTTCCTTATTTTTGCTACCTGAATATATGATATTTCTGTGTCTTTACATATTGTAATTGTTTTACTATTTGTGTATATATATTTATGCACTTATGTCGATGTATAATTGGTTTGTTGTGTAAAGATTATTTGTATTTTTACGCTGGGTCTTGCCTAGGGAAAACTGCTATCGAACGATTACATCGATAGGTCGTGTGAAGAATCAAAGTGTGTAGGATCTTTGGTAGTGTTAACTCTGCCGCGTGGAGCGCGGGCAGAGCAAGAGCTGAGAAGGAGTCTGGCTGGAGTAGCGAGTGGAGCAGGTGTGTTGTGTGACGCTCCCGCGAGTTGCCGCGCTTTTGGGGTTTGGTAGCATGTAATTGTGCTCGACTCGCGATGATAGTTTCTGACATGGTGTCGCGGACGGGAAGCATTAGCTGGCGCACATCAAGAGCCCGTTTCGCCTGGTGACCGTGTCGAGAAGAAGGCGCGCCAACATCCAGCTTCTGCAACAGCGACGGCCGACAATGAGTGACTGTCGCCACCTCCTCGATCGACGGCTTCACACCTTCAATCAACCAACAAGGAAGACTAAAAGCACGTAAAGTTTCAGAACTGTATGGCAGACCTCAGCTTTTCAAATTGTTCCATTTGCCTCGCAAAATTACAGCAACTTAGCATGAACCTTTGTTGCTCATTGTCCCAATTGCATTGCCAAGCAGGGTCCCTTCCTTTTCCGAAATGAACCCGAGTGTCGTTGAAATTCAAACGCCAGCATAATTCCATTTCACTGCTTTAATTTCAAAGTTCAATTTAAGTATTCATAGCGGGCTACAATAGTTAGATTACACAAGCACAAATTAAGAGTGCGAGTTTTGTTACCGTATTTTACCTTACCTGTGACTGCAGCTCAGCTTGGTACGTACTAAATTTTACTATTGTTAATTGTTCAGAATCGTTTAATTCAAGTTCAAAGTTAAATCTCTTCTTTCTAAATTGCGTAGATTCATGTAGCTTTAGAAATGATTGTTGAGGTAGTCCAAGACTAACTGTATTTCGATGTGCTTCAGAAAGAAAGCTCACCATTAACTTCAGTCACTAAATTAACTTTTGATTTTCTGGTTTCATTAATTCTTTTGCTAAATTAAGTGTAGCGAAATTTATTACTTCTGACAAACTTTCAGTTTTCACACTACACGTGTCAACCTTCAGTTGCCACGCTTCTAGTGCTAATTATATGTGTAATAACCTTTCTTTTTCAGTTATTATAGTGATTGTCCATAGGACTGGCGACTGTAATTTCCCCCAAATCTCAAATATCTAGTTACCGCTAGTTGATTGTTAACGTAACGGCCGCACATTTACTTTCTTTATTAACTTTATCCCCATTTCAAAATTAATTTCCACCAGTTTCACTTGCATTTTTCCTTTCATTTAGATGTAACCCTTTCCTCCCTCTTTACCGACAGGTTAACTTCGGTGACGATTGCTTTTCCAAAATTCCCATTAGGTACACGCGGTTTCATTTTTCACTGTCATTAAGGTCGATAAGTGAGGGGGAGGTTACACATCTAATTTTCAAGATTCTTCTGTAGCACGACATCTGACATGCTTCGATTCTCTTCTATTCCAGCTTTACCACTTTGCATGTTTCACTACCACACAATTTGAAGCTCCAAACGGGCATTCTCAGAAACTTCTTCCCGAAATTAAAGCCTGCGATTGTTACATGTGGACTTCTCTTGGTCAGTTTCCGCCACGACTTGTCCCGGTTTTATGCTCTCCTTGCTCTGTCCTCCACTGATTATTTTGCTGCTTAGCTAGCAGAATTTGTTGACTTCGTCTGCTTCGTGATCCCTAGTTCTGGTGTTAAGTTCCACGCTGTTTTCATTTCTGCTACTTCTCATTCCTTTCGTCTTCGATTTACTCTCAGCCCAAATTCCGTTCTCATCACACTGTTCATTCAGTTCAACAGATCTTGTAATTATTCTTCGCTTTTCTGAACATGGCAATGTCATGAGGGAATTTTATCACTGACATCCTTTCATCCTTAATGTTAATCTCGCACTTGAGTCTTTCTTTAATTCCGTCTTTGCTTCTTCTATCTATACACTGAACTGTGCGGGCGAAAGACTACATCCCTGTCACACAGTTTTTAAACTGAGCACTTCGTAAGGGTCTTCCACACTTGCCTCTTGCACATATTCTGTATTACCCGTCTTTCTCTGTAGCTTATCCGTCTTATCCTTACAATTTCGACCATCTTGCACCATTTTACACTGTCCAAAGCGTTTTCCAGGTCGACATGTCCTGTAAAAGTGTCTTGATCTTTCTTCAGTCTTACTTCCATTATGAATCGCTATGTCAGAACTGCCTTTCTGGTGCCTTTACGTTTCCTAGACTAGCTAACTCCTTAATTCTACACTGCAGCAGACTGACACAGAAGAATTTGCTGAGTGCTGAATTCATTGTTCCATGAATGCTTCCTTCTGCTCCTCCTCGCATCCCGAGATCAGCAGTATGCCCACAGCAGACATGATGCGTATTTCGTAGCCAGAAAGCTCGCAATTGGGTGGAAAGTGGTTCCGTGATATGGCCGTAGAACATATAGCGGTGTGCTTTTGAGTAACAGCTTTCACTTGTTTGCACCTAAGATAACGTCCACTTATCTGAAAACGGGCAATGGGCATTTATACAGGGAGAAAGCCTGCACGGTGTTCAGCTTTAGCCACATCAATATCCATTTTGTTCATCGTGCGTCACTATTACATGCTCGTAAGCACATCATTCGTCGTTTGTTGAAGCCTCTTGTTAGTTTACAGACACAGCAGTTAAGCGAATATTACACACGCCACAACATAAGCAGAGAATTTCGAAACCGTTTCTCTCTCTAATTCAGTTGAAGACCACAATCTTATCTAAATTAGTTTCCGCCTGCGAGGTATATCTTCACAACCTTTTGTAACGCCTTCAGACAACATATATATGGTACAGTTAGAAAATAAGCAGTTAGAAAATAAGAATAAGCCAAAATATTATACACTGACTAGTTCAGTTATGATGAAGAAGTTCTAATTATAATCCCCATCTAGCCCACTGCCACCGCCGTTATACTGCTTATTTTATAAGTAACGTCGCTGAATAAACCACAATTACTTCTGAAAATTAGGGCTCGCTGTTAAAATTAATGCTGTCTCCAAATGCCAGTGATAAATACCATATAGCCGTTTTCCCTGGACAACGGGTGTAAGGGAGAAGTGGAACTGCGCATTTTTCTGAGAATTCCACTCATTGATTAGTAGTTATAGAAAACAGAGCTTCTAACGGTTCCTGGTTTTTGCTACAGTGCTACAGTAATTAAAGCTCAGTTTTTGATCGAAACGATGCCTCCTGTGAGCTTATAAGTCAAATAGTGTGTTTATCGCAATGTGAAAACAGCAATGACTTACTGTAAATAGTTCCACGCTGCAGTGTACTACGTTTAAGACGGCTAGTTCCGTGGGAAGGGCTTTAACAGTGAAAGACAATTATTTAGGCTTTAGTCGCAGTGAAACACACAGATTAATCAGGCAGGAACGGTCAATTGCATTCAATAGTGACTGAAAAGATAACTTTACATCCAAAAAGTTTAGTTTTACCACATCAGAAGGTCAGCAGGTGAAACAAAATAATACAAAAATTATTAATTTCAAGCGTATTTGGGTTCATATTCATGAAACAATTTGCCGCTTGGATAATAGATATTCGAGCCACTATTTTGGAGCTAGAAGTGGATATTGTACCCCATTAGCTCACTGCAATCCAAGTCATTGATTTGTACGGGGTGTAATACACAAAATAAGAACAGAAAGTAATATTTGTGTAGATAGATAAACGTAAGAAACATGACTCTTTCTGCGAAGATGTGAACGTATTCTATTTAGTTGTTTTCCACACATTTAAGGGGCTCTTCACAAGGTCAACATCTATTATATAACACTGTGTATTGCACAAAATATTGTCCGTCTGAGAGAGTAGTGACAGTTTGCGCAACATACTGAAGGCGACGGCGGAGATTTACAAACGTTGACGCTCGCTCAATACAGTGCGCAATATACGAGGGTAGTCTGAATAGTTACCAACTCAAACTGAAGACAGCAGCATATGTCAACAAAAGTTTAGGAACTTGTAGCATAGTAAGGAACTCAACAAAATTTTTACCATTTTGGTTGTTCAACAGTTATTTTAGTGAGACGACGCGACTGTTTTTGTGAAAAAGGAAAAATTGTGTATCTGGCTGTTATTAGATTTTTGTCTTTGAAAAGCAACACGCTTACGCAAATTAGACACGACTCGGACACTGTGTACGGGGACTCTACACCATGATTTACCATCATGAAAGTTTGGGCAGACCTTATTTAAAACCTGTGACCGAGCGGTTCTAGGCACTTCAGTCCGGAGCCACGCTGCTGCTACGGTCGCAGGTTCGAATCCTGCCTCGGGCATGGATGTGTGTGATGTCCTTAGGTTAGTTAGGTTTAGGTGGTTCTAAATGGGGGGACTGATGACTTCACATGTTAAGTCCCATAGTGCTTAGAGGCCTTTAACCGAATTTAAACATGGCCATACCAGCTTAGATGACAATGAACGCTCGGGATTGTCACAAACTGCAACCACTGGCGATAACATTGCTCAAGTTTACCAAATGGTCAAGAGAAAAAGGAAAAGCTATTAAAAGGCCATACTACGCGACATTACTTGACGAACTGAAAGCGGAAGTTGGGGAAAAACTGTACACCTGCAAAAGAAAACGGAACTGTTTCACTAAGACAGTGCGCTGTCTCATACCTGAATGGTTCCCGTCGCGAAAACCCACGAAGTGTGGTTTCAATTGCGACGACCCTCCTTAGCTCAAGGCGACTATATTGTGTTCCATCCGCTAAAAGATGTGCTCGGAGGACAGAAAATTTCTTCGAATGAAGACGACATCACCTTCATTAACAACTACTTTGTAGAGAAAGGCACTATGATTTTGACGTGTTAACTAGATGAGAGCATTGCTGTGAGAAGTGTGCAGACTTACAAGGAGATTATGTTAAAAAATGAGAATAAAATTAAATAAAAAATGTCTTACTGCTTTGTTATGTTGGCTACTTTTCAGAATAATCTCGTATTGTGCCGTACAAGGATGATACCTCCAATACAAGGCAGTTCCTGCAGAGACATTACGATTTGTGGACGTGTAATCATCTAATACGGTGACGCCATATGAACATGAATACATCTAGAAAGACAGGTGAATGGAATGGTTTATTGAAATGCCTTGAGGAGAGTTCTCTGATAACACATTAAAATCTACTCAGTAGTCAGCTGTAGACACTTTCGACAAAATGTGTTTAAGTGCAGGGAAATAGCAATGTAACCGCTTATTTATTTGTTTCAGGAGCTTGAATTATTTAGTACACTACCTACCGAACCTCCAAAATAACGTACATTACTCTTTTGGGGTTGTAGACCGCTTCCAGGATTGTGGAAAGTGAAATTCGACGAGTATATGGACGGTATCTTTTCGTACATAAGGTGTACTACGTTCAACAACTCATCGAAAGGTTTCTCGTTCGTTCTCAAAAAATTAACAAAGTCATCTGGCTCTGATCCAGGTTCTTTTAACATGTTAATACGGTAGCGTGCAGAGCGACTTCCAGGCCACTTTCTCGCCCATCGCAGCTTACTATTTTTATCTTGCACCGCGCAGCGATTGCGATGGCGAGTTCTGATGTCCGACGTGTTGGCTATGAAGGTAGAGCTCTAACTGACGCATCAGAGGCATAAACGGTGTGTCGTTCTTGACCTCACATTTTTGCGCATTATATTGACACAACATTATTACGTCATAAATACTGAGCGTGTGAATGCCCCTTTAAGCAACTAGTCATGAGTATTTTAACATATTTTTCGCATCATGCAACTGAAGTATATAAACCAACTGTATATAATCCAGTTTAAATGAAATACACTCCTAAGATTTGCCATGGGACAACGTTGTGCAAGTAAACAACATTTCAACGAGAAAACGGTTTTCCATCTTCAGGTGATGGATTTTGCTGTCTTGCTGTGTTCAGAGTGTTGTCTGCCACAGATAGAACGTCATAGCATTGGCGAGCTGTTTCACAGTGACAGGATGGCCCGGAAGTTTAATTACAGCTGTCTGGTGTTGACCATTCAGAAGGCAAAATACTTTCCTTTCGACGAAAACCAACAGCATAAATACACTGTAAGACAGAAAAGAAGACGTTGAACCACGAAGCAGTTATGCAAACTGACCAGAAATTTACATTCACACAGGTATCAACAGAAATTGCAAAACTGTGAACTTTAGTGAGCGATGGATGAATGTGTGACGGTGCAGCGCAATTTCACCGCTTAGTTGGCAAGGACGGTAAACAGAGAACATGTTGATATTAGGGCGTAAAGTCTTTGTGAATTTCATTCCGTGTATTCAGTTGGACAGTAACTATGCCTCGCAGACAGGCTTGTGAAAACTAACTGCAGAGGTCTACATTTGAGAGAGGGTGTGTAATTGGGCTCTCAGAGGCCAGTTGGAGTAGTCGGCGAGTCGCTCTACATCTCAATAGGAGCGATGCCACTATTCGACGATGCTGGCTGGAATGGGTGAACCAAGGCCGAACACAGCTTCAAGAAGGAAGCAATCGGCCTAGAGAGATTGCAGAACATGAGGACCGAGCAAATGTTACGTACCCAGAGCCGGAGTTCACCATTATCATCGATGCGACATGCAGCTGGTGCTTCATTCATCAGAAATACTATTAATATGCGACACACAGAAAGAGGGCCATGTAGATGTAAATGTATACGAAGGGATCTGGGCTCACAGAGACCCTTGAGCTGAGTACTATTGACCTCTGTACACCAACAAGCCCTTTTGCAGTGGTGTCGGGCATATTCGGCCTGGCACTTCATTGACTAGAGTAGTCTTCAGTGATGAGTCCCGCTTCGACTTGAACCTCGATGACCAGTGAAGAGTTATCTGAATAGGTCCTAGACAGCAGTGGGGTACTAACCCGACCGTCGCCCTCCATATGGCCTGTCAACCAGAAGCTATGGTCTGGAGGACATCCAACAACTCTGTCAATCAATACTAAGTCGAATAACTGCCTGCATAAGGACCAAAGGGGACCAACGCGTTAGTCAATTAATCAATTTGTGACAGTCTCTCTTGAATAAATCATTTAATTTTTTCTGAAATTGTAATCATTTTATCATTTGTTCTCCTGTACATTTTAATGACATCTAACTATGACTGCCCCATTCGGATAGGTACTTTGTGGTGTGTTCTTTCTCTCTAAGAGCGTGTATAGCAGGAAATGCATGACACAATGATGTATAGAAAACTTGTATTTATTTCAGCTGGTGTCGGTCATCCACGAAGTACACCAACATGAAATAAATACCAGCGTTGGTATGGATGGTGCTGAAAGACTGAAACAGGTTGAAATAAATAAGAATTTACAATACGTCATTGCCTAGATCCTGAAGGCGTCGTATTGCTATGTCACAAGGAAACGTCTTGAACAGGAGCCGGTGCCCTAGGCCCGAATGTTGCCACAGTGCAGTAGGTCTGAAACGGGAAGTGGAGTGATTTTGCTGGGTGCTATATCAGCAGATCATTCACTGCAGCTGATTGTATAAGCTGCTAAAGTTCTGTGTACGACACTTTGCTGTTGCTGTGGGCCTTCTCGTTCTCTCTTATTTCCTCTAGGAATATCCTCACCGCTCAATTCCTGCTTGTGAGCTGGCTTTGATTTGAGCACGAATATACCCTATAAGAAATTGAAAATAAAAAATCGAGGAACGGTGAAGGACTTATCCGAATGGAACGGAAATCGGTAGACATGATGTACAAGTAGACACAAACAAATGTTTGCAATTCCAGAAAAACTGGATTATTTATTTAAGAGAATGAGCTTCATAAATCGAGCAAATCAATAACTCGTTAGTCCACCTCTAGGCCGTATGCAAGCAGTTATTGGGCTTGCCATTGATTGACAGAGCTAACGGATGTCCTCCTGATGGATACCAAGACATATTCTTGTCAGTTGGCCCGTTAGATAAAATCCCGATCCGGTTGGAGGACCGTGCCCTTAATGCTCCAGACTTAATTAGGGAGAGATCCGGCGACGTTACCGGCCATGGTACAGTGTAGCAAGCACGGAGACCAGCACTAGAAAGTCTCGCCGTGCTTGCGGACATTAACTGATCTTTAGAGCTGTCAGAGTGAATCCTATTTGACCGGGTAAGGCTTTCAATGCGTAGGATGTCAAAGGGCCGGTCGGGTAGCTAAATTAATATGTGGGGGACATTTACGCTGATGATTCCAGTGATGTTGGCGGGTAGTCGGAAGGTTGTCCCAGAAATATTGGATCGGATGTTATCGGGCAAGAATCCTTGTTCGTGTAGCGCTATTCCCGGATCACCAGTGTAACGTCCTTATTTATATCACACAAAGAATGATGATACAGGGTTTGCAACAGAGTATAACCAACGCAGACTTATCCTTTGGAAGAAATCAGTTTCATCTGTGATCTCCTCCTTGCGACAGTCCATCTCACATATCTCGGAGCATAAAAAATTAACTCATATGGCCTGGGAACAGTGTCTACCTGCCATTGAGGCCAGGTGCTGATTAGCGCGGCTCTGCAGTGCAGTAATTGTTGTGTGAAGAGCAGGGCATTGGACTGTGTGGTGCTATTGGTAGTATTTCGTATTAGTTTAAAAGCACAAACATTTTCAGGGTTCCCTAGGCTACTGGATAAGTACGGAGAGCATAGCACTCAAATCTACAGCCTCTGAAAGTTAGAGGTATGTGTACGCGAATTTTTAGCTGGGTGATGAATTGCCCTCTCTGTTTATTGATTGGATAGTCACTGAATTGCTATTTATTTATTTAATGGGATAATAATAATTATTAAAAAGTGGCAATTTTATTTAAACACTGTTTTTACTCTTTCGATTGCTGCGAGTTAGCGATAGTGCAATGCTGCTCGCTTTGGAGAAAACACATTTTATAAGAATTATTAGGTCCAGGAAACACTTTTGCGATCACGGTTGCGATTTAGACGGTGTTCGCGTAATTGTACTGATTAAAAGTTATCGTTTCCGAAAGACGCAGGTTCGATTAAAGCTGTGTGCACTTTTGCGCTTATAATGAAAATAATCATAACACGTCGCGTAACGAAAAGAAACATGCGAATCACAACCGTGATCAAACGAAGAAAATATATGATAAAATAAATGTTCTTCGCTGTTATTCAGGACAGGCTCAGATTAGACTTTGCAATTTTTAGTTATAGGAAATGACAAGACGTTACATTTAGGAGATATTTGTTTTGAATGACTTGTATTTACCTTCTTCTCTCTCTCCTTTTTACAGCCTTTATACCTTCACATCGATTAAGGAACTTTTCCTTCTCTACCGACCAGTAGGAGAAAAAAATTCAGACTCAACAAAATGTCTTGCATCGAATTATTACATGCTTAACCCTTAACAATCATATATAGTTTCGTAGTACAAACAATACTAATTTATTTCGCGCACTAGAAAGTCTTTGATACACTCAGCACAAAAATGAAAATAATAAAATTATAATTACATTTTTAATATCATGAATACGTCTTTAAATCATGAAAATAAGGTTTGACATCGTCGTAATATTAATTTTCATCGTTGTAGCACTACAGTGACCTCTTGTGTACCTTTGACGGTAGACCTATGAGTGTACAGTGGCTAAAATGTTTCCCTCACTGGTGTCATTAATTGCAATGGTGCTGGTAAATCTACTTGAACCTTATGTAACTCCTCCCGGAATAAGAGTATTGGTGTCAGAGGACTCCAGATAGCATGTAACAATGTTTCACTACGTTCGTTGTTAGTATAAACGAGAGTGCGAGGGAACTTTTCATCGTTATCTGGGTGTCTGCGTTATGTAAACAGTCCCTAAGCATCCCCAAATCACTGACAGATGGGCAATGATGTTGTGTAAGAAGACGATGCACTGCTTTGGTTTTGATTGTCATAGTATTTGTGTCGCACTTTTATTGTCATATTACCCTATATAATTGAGTTTTAAAATTTCTGTCGCACTTTTCATTCCAAATGATATACAACAGTACTGCAGTGACGGGACGGATCTGTGAATGTGGTTTTCGCATGATACTACAGACCTGCCTTAAATATAGTACCTACTTCGATAGTGGTCTAGCGGCATCGCCTAGTAATCACGAAGTTCTTGGTCCAGAGTTCGAACATTTCGATCACATATTTGGAATAAGAGTCAGCTAACCTTTGCGATAGTGTCGATTCTCCGGCTGCAAAACCGAGATGAAACGGTGTCCCATTCAGCTATATGTTATTCTAACTCAACTTCTGCGTGATGCGCAACCAGGAAATGTAAACCAAGTATGACCTCATAGTACTGGCAACTACGTGGAGAGCTTCAACACTAACTGGTAAGTTACGTCCCCCTCCCCCCTCCCTCCCACTCGAAATCTCAGCATTTCCGAACCGAATGACTGAACATAACCCCTCTTACGCCTCTTCGCCTGCAGTGTACCGGTTTCAACTTCACATCGTCAAATGTACACTTACTTGCCACAGACACTAATAGACGTAGAAATTTGCAGAAATTTCCTCTCACGTAGAGAATCAGTGAAAAGTGCGCCACTGATTCCGCACAAAGTTGTCCCCTGATAACCCTTTCGGGGAGCATTGCGCAGCTGGCGTATCGCCCTTGACCAATAAAATGAAAGAGTACGTGATCCGTCCGGGAACCTTTGCATATTCATTTCCGTTTGTAACACCAAAACCGTATACAAGTTCGAAACTGTTGTTCCCTGGAAGTACACTTAATGCGATATGGCCGACTACATTTGAAACACCAGGCCTCTATTAAATGTCGCTTTCCTTTCCCATGCTGCCACGGTGTCTACCGCTTGACTTAACGTCTTTGGAAACAACATGCATATCTGCAGTTAACGAGGTATGACAGGATATGAGATGATGGGATATGGAGGCGAAAGGAGATAACATGCTCCGTAACAAAGACTCTGGAGTGCTTCAGTGTTACAGTAAGTACAGAAAATGTCCTGCCATTGGTAGCCTAGGAAGATTTTAAGGTAGGAGCCGCCCTGAAGAAGAAGGAGACAACAGGAAGCAATGGAAGACAGAAAACTGGTACCGGATGACTGTAACGAAGAGACTGTGGAGGTCGCAATGGCTAACTACTAGGGGGCACGCCTAAGAAGAAAAAGAAGAAGAAGAAGAAGAGAGAGAGAGAGAGAGACCGAAATCCTTGTATCCCACGTGACATTTCCAAGCCCACATAAATGCTTCAAATGATTTGTTTGTGCTTCCTGTAATATATCTTTATTGGTGTTGTCATCCTCAATCAGTTCATATGTATTAATATCAAATATTTATTGATTTAATTGAGAAGTGGGTGGGTGGTGGGGTGGGCGGTTAAATACAGCGGTCTAGAACTTAGTACGCGTAAGACGTCACATTCCTGTGTCACGCGGACGTCTTGAACAGAGGCCGGCATATGCCGAAAGACTTTTTTTTCATTTTTTACAACATGGACAATATGCTCCGTTACAATCTTTGTAATACCACTTTCATATACTGTGTGTGTAGGATGTCGTGTTTGTTTCTATGATGATGATGATGATGATGATGATGATAAAGATGAGAGAAGTGAGAGGGTGATAGGTTGTGCCAGCACATAGTCTTCTACTTGCGAATAGCACGAAGGGGTTCGCCAAGCTTAACGTTCCCATCGGACGGACGGATCACCACCTATTGTGTGTCATGCCCTAACTTCATGAGACACTTAGAGGTTTGGTATCGAAACCCGATCTGTGGTGCAAAGTCTGGAAAATCGAATGCTACCATCCCCCCCCCCCTTCCCCCACCAAGCTGGCCAAGCCGAGCATCACCGTCACGGCATAAACATGCGTTAGCGACCTCGCCCAGACTTCTACACCACTTTCTCCTATCTCTCTGTGTTTCTGACCGTTGAGTTGCTTGTAGTAATACCTTGATGCATTTTTCCTCCTATAACTTCAACGAAATCTTCTCTTAAATCTCAAACGACTTTATGCGTCCCTTAATTTCTTGTGGCACTTTACAGAAGACCTAGCATCTTCTGCTAATTTCAGTCGGCCTGTCTTTAACAATTTCCCATCATTCCAGTTTCCGAACCAGGTGGTATTATCCAAATTATTAAAAAAAACAGAAAGATATCTTCCTCTGATTTACAGGAAAATGGTGTTACCAAGGAAGCGATATTAGTATGATGACCCACTTGGATGTGACCGTTCTACTCTTTCCTCCCTTATTGTTTATGTTTCCGTGTTATCTGCAGTCAGTTATTTGATCGAACATACGCTGAATCACCTCGTGAGGTGAAACCTCTTAAGAAATTTTGCCTACTTATTAACACCACGAACACACCATTTTCTCAAAATAAAATGGAAGAAGAAACGGTAGTAGAAACAACCATGCAGGCTCACGGAAGCTCTGAAGTCGACATTTACTTATATTGCTGCATCGATTGCACCTGCTGTAGAACCACGAAACTGGATGATTTCTTCAGTTTATTGCCCATCTCCATCTTTAGAAGTAGTTTTGCCACCAAATAGTTTCTGACACCAAATGATTTGGGTGATGGTTGTCAACCAGAGATGGATGTGTGTGTAGCAGCAGAAGGCAGCTCGTGGATACAGAGAACCCTTTATTGTTGTTTATTCACATTCTTTCCGCCGTCGAAACTGCTTGTGCTGATCAATGCTGAGTACGGAAAAATATACTGACTTGGCATCTCCCAGAGTGTCAATCTCACAACGCTGGACTTCTCAGTGGTACCGACCAAAAGCTGAGCCCGCCACTACTCTGTCAGTGTGTGTCTTTAGTTCCCAGTCGTAGCAGGCTGGCCTCAGCGTCACCTGGATACGTCAAGCTGTTTCTTTGCCCATCGGCACAGGGGAAATGAGTCCTCAGTTTGAACTCCGCCACATGCAGGAATAGCTGGTTCCCAGCGCCGAAGTCCTATGGAGTGAGCGGAGTGCACAGCTACCGAGTTCCCAGGTGGTCAGCATTTCGAACCCTCACAACGGTGGTGGTGGGTGCTTCATAGCTATGGTTTTACATGAGAGACTGGAAGGAGTAGCATTGCCGAGATGTTCGAAGACATCAGGGTGGACTCGGGGAAGGGGGGGGGGGACGGAGGGTGGTCTTGGGGGCTTAAGTACAGCGGTCTAGGACTGAACATGCGGAAGATGTTACGTTTCTGTGTTAGGTGAAACTCTTGGACAGAGGCCAGTGACTCACGCGTGGCTGTCACCACAGGACAGGACAGTGGGGTGAACTGGGAGGGGCCCTGCTCCTGCTGCGTGCTGTGTCCCTTGGCCATTGACAGCGGCTGGCGGTGGCGGCTGCTGACTGTCTAGGTACGACACTTGGCTGGTGCTGTCGTACGTGTCGTCACAAAATATGGTGTTGTCGTTGTCTCAATCCGAAGGCTGGTTTGATGCAGTTCTTCACGCTACTTTATCCTGTACTAGCCTCTTCATCTACGAATAACTAGTGCAACCTACATACATTGAACCTCTTTCCTGTATTCTACAATTTCTACATCTCACACGTCCGCTCCAATACTAAATTAGTGATCCCTTAACGTCTCCTAATGTGTCCTATCAATCCATCGCTTTTGGTCAAGCTATGCCATAAATTTCCCTTATCCCCAATACTATTCAGTACCTTCGTATGGTAACATGATTAGCCCATGTAAACTTCAGTATTCCCCTTTTCACCACATTTACAAAGCTTTTATTGTCTTCTTGTCTGAACTCTTTGTCGCCTACGTTTCCCTTGCATGCAAACCACATTCAGACATAAATATCTTCAGGAAAGGCCTATTAGCACTTGTATTATTCGACATTCGATTTTCTTCTTCAGAAACGCTTTTCTTGCCATTGCCAACATACATTTTATAATCTCTCTGTTGCGGCCATCATCAGTTATTTTACTGCCCTAAATAACAAAACTCGTCTACTTCTTTTAGGTCTCACTTCCTAATATAATTGCCTCAGCATCACCTGATTTCAACTGATTACATTTCATCATCTTTGTTTTGACTTTGAAAATAAAATGTTGATAAGGAACCAATTTCCGGAAATGTACCGTTTGGATACAAAATAAATTTGAAGACCGGATCATTTTCCCGCTTCACGGCTCGGCACGAACTGAGAAGAAGGAACCATCTTAGGTCCCTATTGTAATTATTACCATCACATACCATCTTCGTTCGATTACATCAAAGGTTGCGAGAAAATGGTACGGTCGCAACTGAAGGGGTTGGTTGTGGTGCTCCACTCCCACGCCAAGCTCTTGACTTTGAAGAAGTCCTCCTCCAACACGTGGCAGAGAACCCGATGCCAAGTACTCACAAGGTTACCCATGTCATGGTCTCTTGCAGAGTGCACAGGTCTGAGCTGAGTGTCTCCGCTATGTACGTACCATGAAGCGCGAGATTTGAAAGAGATCCATTTCTCAAATTTATTTTACATCAAAAAGGTACATTTCCGCAGATCTATTTCTTTTCAAAATTTTGTCCCCTAAGATGTTCTGCAACACCCAGAAGTCTGGGTACGTAGGTTTTCCTTCCTTTAATCTATCTTCTGAAACACGGCTTAGCATGTCAGGTGTTCTTATATTTCTCCGGATTACAAATTGATCTTCCCCGAGACCGGCTTCTACCAGTTTTTCCATTCTTCTTCAAATATATCGTGTTAGTATTTTTCACCCACTATTTATTAAACCGATATTTTGAAACTGAAATTATTACATTATTTTTGAAGTGTGAGGGAGTTTCGACTGTTTCATAGATCTTACATACCGAGTGGAATAGTCTTGTTATAGTTGTCTCTTTCAGTGACGCCAGTAGTTCTAAGAGAACTTTCCCTAGTGGGGGGATTCTGTTTCGAATTCAGTCTTCCAGTTTTCTGTCAAATTTTTCTTGCATTACGGTGTCTCCTGACTCATCTTCATCTACGTCCACTTCCCTTTCAGTACTATTACCATCAAATACATATCCCTTGCATTGGCCTTATATATAATCCTTTAATCGTTAAGCTGTCAAGTCTCTGCTTACTACTGGTTTTCTATTCGAGTTCGTCACATTCATAGAGCTGATTTTATTTTCTCCGAATGTCTCTTGCCCCTAGTTGAATGTGTTTCTATATCATTACACTGGTCCTCTAGCCATTCCTGTTCAACCATTTTGCATTTCCTGTCAGTCTCATTTTGTTCCTTTGTACTTTCTTTCACCTGCTTCACTTCCTGCATTTTTATATTTTCTCTTTTCATCAGTTAAATTCGGTACCTCCTGTCACAACCAAAGAGTCTTGCTGGGCCTTGTCTTTTTACCTACTTGATCTACCGCTGCCTTCACTATTTCATCTCTCAAAGCTACGCAGTCGTCCTCCTGTCTTCCTTTCCTGCGTTTCAATCAATTGTTGAACAATGCTCTCTCTGAAACTCTTAAAATGCTGTGATTCTTTCATGTTACCCAGACATCATTACCTTAGATTCTTACCTTTTTTCAGTTTCTTGGCAGTCAGATAACACATCTGACCCTGTAAATGTCTTTCAGTTTAATATATGGTTCCCAAATATCTGTCTAACCATTATATAAACACTATAAAACTGTCCAGGTTCTCCAGCTCTCTTTCGCATATACGAACTTCTTTCAAGTTTCATAATCCAAGAGCTAGCGATGATTAAATGATGCTTTGTGCGGTATTCTACGAGACGGCTTTCTCCTTCATTCGTTTCCTTCCAGAACATATTCATCTATTATTCTTCCTTTTTCTCCTTTCCATAAATCTAATTTCAGTCCCCTACCACAATTAAATTTTCCTCTCCCTTACGTATCTATTTCTTTTATCTCATTTCAGTTTTTTTTTTCAGTGTCTTCCAGACTGGCATATAAACTTGTACTACTGTGGTGAGTGTTGGCTTCATGTCTATCTTGGCTACGATAATGCGTTCGCTGTTCTGTCCGTAGAAGCTTATCCGAATCCCTATTTTCTTAATCATTATTAGACCTATTCCTGCATTACCGTCGTTACATTTCTTCACTAATTCCCATACCCCACTTCAATCTACCCACCTCCCTTTTTAAATTTTCTAACCAACTTGTTGCTTAACATTCCACGCTCCGACGTGTAGAGTGTCAGTTTTTTTCCCTTACTACGAAATCCTCTTGAGCAGCCCCGTTCAATGATCCGAATGGAGGAATATTTTATCTCCGGTATGTTTTACAGAAGAGGATGCCATCATCATTTAGTTATACAGTAGAGCTGCATGCCCTCTGGAGAAAGAATGGTCGTAGTTTCCCCTTGCCTTCAGCTGTTCCCAGTGTCACCACATCAAAGCCATGTCGGGAGATGCTGCACGGCTAGATCAATCATTTATCTAGACTGCTGCCCCTACAAGTATGGCTGCCCTTCTTCAGGAACCACACTTTTGTCCGGCACTCAATAGATATCCTTCCTTTGCTGTTTAACCTCCGGTACAGTTGCCTGTATCGGTGAGGCACGAAAGCCATCCAACCACGGCGAGGTCCATGGTTCATGGGTAAAAATTAAAAACAGTTAAATACTGGTACACTGGTCTACTTTCGTGTAGGGCCATGCAAGCACGCAGAAGTGCTGCAAAATGACGTCGCGTAGACTCGACTAATGTCTGAAGTAGTGCTGGAGGGAACTGACACCATGAATCCCGCAGGGCTGTCCATAAATTCGTAAGAGTATGCGGAGGTATAGAGATTTCTTCTCAACAGCACGTTGCAAGGCAACCCAGATCTGCTGAATAATGTTCATATCTGGAGAGCCTGGTGGCCAGCAGAAGGGTTTAAGCTCAGAAGTGTGTTCCTGGATTCACTGTGTAGCATTTCTGGACGAATGGGTTGTTGCGTTGTCCTGCTGAAACTGCCCAAGCCCGTTGGAATGCACAATGGACATGAATGGATGCAAGTGATCAGACAGGATGCTTACGTACGTGTCACCTGTCGGAATCGTATCTAGATGCATTAGGAGTCCCATATCACTCAAACTGCACACTCCTCACACCGTTACAGAGCCTCCATCAGCTTGAACAGTCCCCTAGTGACATGTAGTTCCATGGATTCATGAGTTTGCCTCCACACCTGTACATGTACATCCCCTCGATACAATTTGAAACGAGACACGTCCGACCAGGCAACATGTTTCAAGTCATCAACAGTCCAATGTCGGTGTTGATGGGCTCTGATGAGGCTTAAAGCTTTGTGTCATGCAGTCAAAGGTACATGAGTGGGCCTTCAACTCCGAAAGCCATTATCGATAATGTTTCGTTGAATGGTTATTACACTGACACATGTTGATAGCCCAACACTGACATCTGCAGAAACTTGCGGAACGTTTGCACTTCTGTCGTCGTTGGTCCCGGCCGTATCGAAGTCGGAGATTTGATGTTTCACCTGATTCGTGATATTCACGGTACACTCATGGAATGGTCATACGGGAAAATCCCCACTTCGTAGCTACATCGGAGATGCTGTGCTCCATCGCTCGTGCGCCGATTATAATACTACGTTCAAACTCACTTAAATCTTGATAACCTGCCATGTAGCAGCAGTATCCGATCTAGCAAATGCACCAGGCGCTTATTGCCTAATACAGGCGTTGCCGCCCGTAGCGCCGTATTCTGACTCTTTACGTCTCTATTTCAACACGCATGCCTCTACCTCTTCATTATTTTGTTTTTGTGCTTATGTTATTGTTTAATAAAAAAAACAGTCTCTCTGGCGCTTCATTTTATAATAACAGGTGAGTTTTTAGTAGTAGATACAACAATTTAGCACTAAGTGGCTGATAAGTATTATTTAGCTGTACATTCAAACTTTGAAACAGCCGAGAAAACGATGGATGTTGACCAGGTGACGAGCACAGATGAATAGCAAACTAAGGAACAACAATAACAGACAATATTAAGAAGTCTGATACTTCGTAATAAAAGTGAACGCAATATCCCACAGAACAAAGGTATGACAGCAGTTGGCACTTGCAGGAGTATTGCAGAATCTGTACAGAAGACATATCTGTTAAAATGATGACTGAAATCGACCCGAAATGGGAAAGTTCGTGGAAGACTGTGTGATGTAAAATATTCACTTTTAAATAATGGATTGAATCTGTTATTTGTTCACAATCATGTTTTAATATATTTCTGCCCTAACTAATACCGTAAAATTCTTTTAACTATGTGTGTTCTCTGGTACAGTTCAGTTAGTTCGTGTCGCACGTAACTCCACGGTGAACACGAGCTAATGGGTAGTTCCCACAGCAGAAGCTGGCATGGCAGCGTCCAATCTGTCACGGATTCTGCACCGTTGCCTGTTACGGTCGTTTACTAAATTAGCCGTTCTCCGTCAAAGGGACAACACGCCATCAAATTGGATCACATGCAGCGTTCACTGACAGGCAGATATTGGTCTCAGTAGCTCAGTTTACCTCTGTCCGCCCACTACCATCTCGTAAGCCGGTTCTATTCACCCTGATGTAAGGCGTGGGAATCACTTACTACGGCACACTTCCTTCCTTTCGGGCGCTCCAGCTCCTGTGCGGTTTGGAATTTATTTTTTTCCTTTGAAATACGAGTATATTCTTGGTTTTAGTGTCAATCATGGAAGTACGGCATTGTAAACGTAATTTTAGATAATAAACAAATTTCAGTTGCATCTTTCAATTTTCGACATCACTAACGAGTTCTGATTCGTGCAGGTTCCTTTGTGCCACTCGTTGGTCATCTCGTTAATTCAGAACAGACTTTTCAATGTGTAGAAACGAAAGACGAAATATCGAAAATATGACAATGACACTAATAAATTATTAATTTGCAAGGCTCTCATACAATACAGGTTTACTATTGTGTATAAACATGTCTACGTTATTTAAGATAAACAACTAATAATAAAATCCACAAAGGCTGATACAAATTCAGACAATTCTACTAGTATCCCGATTTCGATACCAGATGAGGCAGAAAGAATAGATAACGTTCAATCTAAATTTCCAACATCGATGAGGGAAGAGACAAAAAAACGAGTATTCACGTTGGGGTGTAGAATGTATGAGACTGGTGATGGATTACCAGACCTCCGGAGAAACATCATCTACACCATTCCCAACATTGTAAGCGGCGACAAGTGCGGGCATTATCGCAAAAATCAGCTTAAGATCTCATGCATCCAAGCTGCTGACATTCGTGGACACGACGGTCATCTGCTTCACTTCTAAGATAAAGGGCACTGCTATTATCAACCCCAAAGGATATCTGAGCTGGTGACTGGTAGCGTTCCCGTGACCCACCACTCCATGACCTGATATTTTCAGTGGGTGAGAGGTGGGGACAACATTCTGACCAGGACGACAGTCGAACACTCTTTAGCGAGGAGCATCAGGACCGTGCAATAAATACGCGGTCTTGCGTTATTTTGTCAACGATAAAGTCAAGGATATCTCTAAGAAAGCGAGGAGCCATCGATTTTAACAAGTCAGATATGCTAACGGTTACTATCCAAATCACGGGATATGTGAACCGGAAGTGGTCGCTTTGAGTCGCGCCCTACACCACCACGGCGGACCCAGAGCCGATAAGACTATGACTAACGCAATCTAGGAATGATCATACTCTTTGGAGCCTCAACACTAATTCACCCGTTGTTATGCAGTACGCTGAACCTTATCAGTAAGCTGAATGGTACATTGTCCGGAAGTATATCAGGAAATATTCCAATATCATTCATAAGGTCTTACTTTGCTTCGGATCTAAATGTGATGATTCAAACTTGGGATTGCTAGCCCGAAAGTAATACATTCTCTGTCGACACTGATGACGCAATAGAAACTTAACCCATCGACGAAACTGAAACTGAATAGCAGCCGGTTTTCTTAAGATATCACCATCGACTGTTTCACAATAGTAAACTCGGTAGGCCAACGCAGTTCCTGAATCTTAACACGAAGAACAATTGTTCATATCACTGGGATAACCTATACACTTACACTACAACAACGTAAATTATACTCTGAGCCTGTGGAGCCTAGAACACGCGCACAGTGTGTTGATACAATTTTTTGTCAGTAAGAGAAAGCATACTACCACAGTCTAACAACGAACAAACGAGATCACCATGAATAGTGGTACAAATGAAAGGCACAGTGGTCCGCGAACTAGGTCTAGATTTACACGTTTTTCTGATTAAGGCCTTAAAGCTATAGCATCAGGCCCTAGTCACACGACATTTACATTTAGTCTCCTTCGGCTGTCTCATCCTAAGACTCGGGAATTACGGAAGCTGGAGGATAAGAAGCTTGCCGAAGGGGTAACTAGACCTTCTGTATATCCTTATGCTTCACTTCTGTTTTCAGTAAAGAAACCACAGGGCCAAGGCTATCGGCCAGTAGTGGACTACAGGCCATTTAATTAAAAGGATGTAGTCGAATCAGTTCCACTGCCTGATCTACATAACTGTTTTGCATGGTTTTCTGTTGCTAAGTGTTTTTCTATAATTGATTTGAATCAGGCGTGTCATAAGATACCTTTGGCTGAAGAATCCAAAGCCGTCACAGCATTCAGCACGGACTGGAACTTACTCGAATACAACCGGGTAACTTTTGGTCTTACTACATGAGCTGAGGTGTTGAGTCATTTATTGGATGCTATGTTGGGGGATGTGAAGTAAAAGTGTGTGTGCAGCTACCTTAACGACCTGATTATTTATAATGGCAATTCTGAGGATCATTCGCGGCATATTGCTCAGGTACGTCAGCCGTTGCATGAGTCGGACTTACGGTCAAGCATTCCAAGTTTAATTAGTAGGGTAAGGAAATTTCTTTTTGGTTAACGTAATTTTTGCTGAAGGAGTCCGTCTTGACTAGCAACGAACTGTAGCCATGCAGAAGTTTGTTGTGCTCAAAGTAAGAAACAGATGGCGATTTTCGTTGGAATGGCGAGTTTCTTTAGAAAATTCGTTCCGAATTATGCACAACTGGCTGCTCCACTTACTCAGTTGCGGCTTAAGCTCGAAGCTTTTCTATGGAGGCCATCGCAGCAGGTGTCATTTGAGGCTTTGAAAACAACATCGGCTAACGCTCCAGTGTTGGGCGTTCCAAATTTAGATAAGCAGTTTATATTCCAAACGGATGCATCGAACGCCGAGATTGCTGCAGTTTTAGTTCAAAAGGAAGGGAAGGAGACAAAACACAAAGCTTAAGCCAGCCGGGCTCTATCTCGGCTGAAAGGAAATACTCTGTATGTGAGTTGGAGATTTTAGCCGAGTTGTGTACATAGTTCCGCGTAGTCAGCGCGTACACAACTTTCCCAATAGAGCGCGCCCCGCTAAGCTCAACAGCGCAGGCGCAGCGCTCGTCCGTTTCCGCACTACGAGATGGCGCTGTCATAGAGACGGATCAAATTCTGCTTCCGCCGATCCGCGTATTAATATGTAACGCAGCCAATTAGATTGCTGCTAACATACAACCTTTTCTCCCAGCAGTGATACCTGAACGCGCCAGGTATTATAACGAGTGTACAGACCTCCGATTAGTCAGTCTGCCTTTGTCTGCATTAGGCTGTACCAGTCTATAGTCAAGTTTCAGTCTGCGCCTAATAAGATTACCACATTCCTGTACATAGCCATGAAGATAAATGAAGAGACACTTTGTCAAGTATCAGAGATATGTGAAAATAAGATTAACGTACCAAGGCCAAAGGAACTTCAGATTGTCAATTGTAAATAGCATCCAGAACCAAGTTAAGTTATTTTTATGCATGTTATTTTAATAAATGTGTTTGAAAATTAATCAAGTTATGTTGAAAGTTGGTCACCATCAATCTGCTACACTAAGCGTGCAAGTGGCATTTCTATCGTCTGATCTAACGGCAGAAGATAAACACGCCACGATAAGACCACGAGACATATTGCTGACACTCAACTATTTCGTTAGAGCGACGAGTCAAATAATCTGATGGTGTGTGTACCGAAGGTCTTACAGTACGCACACCGCAAGCCGCCTTATTCATTCTTGAAAGATTTAGGTGTTATGTAGAACATGGGCCATTTTTAATACACACGGACAAGCAAACGTTAATTTGGGTGTGGAGCGTCCGCGAAAGAAAGGGAGGCTACGGAAAAGGGTGGTGCTAATATCTGCATTCCATTTTGAGGTTCGGCACATTAGGGGAGCTAATAAGCAAGTAGCCTAGACATGTTTCATCCTGAGGAGGACCCGAGGAGGCAACTTTTGATCCCGGTAGCGAGTCGTTTGTCGGAGCGATTATTGGCGAAGTACCTGCATTACATGTAATTACAAGTCATGTTCCAATAAGAATGTTAAGCGTTCAGTAAGTCAGTCTCCATCTCAGAGCCAATCCCAATACTAATTAGAGAAGGGTCTAACTGATTTGTGAGAGAGCTGAGACTTAAGTGGAGAAGGTTTCCACTATGTTGGATCCATTCCGCGCACTATGCAGGGAAATAGGTACTTGTTGGTGGTTTTTGATGCGTTTTCTCGGTTTGTGTGGTTGTTTCCGAGTAAAGTAAGTATCTCCAAGGTCACAAAACATGTGTCTAAGATCTCCTCTGTCTTTGGTGCACCTAGGGCGGTGGTGAATGGTAATGCTCAGAATTCTCATCCAGAGAATTCAAGAGATTTTGTTTTCGGAGTGCCATCCGGCATGTGACGACCACACCGTACTATCCACAGCCGTCCTTCGTCGAACATGTCAATCGCAACCTCAAGTCTGCTCTCACCGCATATCGTTCAAACTGTGAAACTAAATGGGCCTAATCGATTGGATGGCTCACGTTTGCGATGAATACTGCGTGTCACGAATCTTCTGAGGCACCACTTGTCAGTCTTATGTTTGACTTTCCTGTTGATTCGGCGCTGATTAACGTTTGGTCAATTGGGAAATTTGCAATAAGGACTATGGGACGAAACTGCCGAGGTCATTGGTCCCAAGGCTTACACCACAATTATACTAACTTACGCTAAGGACATACACCCATGCCCGAGGGAGAACTCGAACCTCCGACGGGGTGAGCCGCACGAACCGTGACAAGACGCCTCAGACCGCATGGCTACCCCGCGCGGCAACGTTTGGTCAGTTAATGATATTTTGCCTGTCGATAATAGTATCGAGACTATTAAACTAAATTGGGAGGTGGCTAGGAACAACATCCTGTGTGCACACACAGGATGGAAGCTGCCCGATACGTCAAGGGTAGGTGTCCCATTGCTCTGCACGTAGGTAGCCTAGCACATTTGAAAAACTTTTGGACGCAGAGTAAAGGTGCCGATAAGGTGATGTCCAAGATGAAAAACATATTTAGGGGCCATACGGGGTCATGAAGATGCTGTCTCAAATCACAAATGGCTCTGAGCACTATGGGACTCAACTGCTGTGGTCATCAGTCCCCTAGAACTTAGAACTACTTAAACCTAACTAACCTAAGGACATCACACACATCCATGCCCGAGGCAGGATTCGAACCTGCGACCGCAGCAGTCGCACGGTTCCGGATTGCGCGCATAGAACCGCGAGACCACCGCGGCCGGCTCTAAAATCACATTCCTGCTAAAGGAAAAAGGAAACATCTGGTGATAAGGTGGTATTGGCCAGCTGAAAGTTCTTAGTAACCATGGTATGGGAAAGCACTAGAGTAAGGGTTCAGTTAAACCACCAATCCCCGGCGGTGTTCCATCTTAAGAGGGGGAGGGGGGGTTTGGGAGTGGGTCGTGAGTGCTGGCTTCGCGGCCAGAGTAATGGCTTTCTTGTTATCCATGACTCGAAGACTATTTAAGCACGCGCGGCTTGCCGGTTGCTCTCGAATCCTTCAAACTTGGTGCCGCGATGGTGCGAGGATCCTGCGCGAGGTGGTGGGTCACGCGGCTACTGACAGAGTGAGAGGGCGAGCGGGTGATGCAGTGAGGGGCGTGTTCCCCTTTGTTATTGTGCGGAGCGGGTTTGGGCAGTGAGTACGCGTTCGACGAGATTCTGTATTCGAGACTGAGGGGACAATCTGCACTGGTGTTCATAAACAGTGGTGACCGTGTCTTAGTTTGGTTGGTCTGCTAGCTAAACTGCTGTTTGAGGCCTTAGTGTGTCCCACAGCCTGGTCAATTATATTCTGTAACCACATTGCACTCCTGCGCGTATGTTATTAAAAAAAGTAGTTGGTCTAAGCGATTTGACATTAGTAATTTGCCCATGTTTTACTGCTCAAGTTTCTTTCTCCCGTTAAGAAATGTCTTTACTTTAGTTGGCTGTAATTTACTATTTAATGTATTTTAAATTTAAAATTTATTGAACTATTATATGTGTTTTACTATACTTTAGGAATTTCGTTACTTAACCATTACATAAAGTTTAACTGGGTGGACGATCACTGAATTGTTTATAATTCTAATATGCTTAAGTGGGCTGATCCTGCTGCTTCTCGTAAATCGAGAAGGGGTTTGTGGACTAGCTGGTGACTTTCAGAGTGTGTGTGGAATATGAGTAACTGGATTAAATGTCAGCACTAATTTTGATCCGGAATTATTTCATCAAGTCAAATGCTATTGTTAGCAGTCGTCAAATAGTTACTTCTTACTGGAAGTGTCTGAAAGTCATTCAAACTGTTGGTATTAAGTTGGTATATGAGGGAGCAATCATCCATTGGCTTAATTCACAAAAAAATGGTTCAAGTGGCTCTGAGCACTATGGGACTTAACTGCTATGGTCATCAGTCCCCTAGAACTTAGTACTTAAACCTAACTAAGCTAAGGACATCGCACACATCCATGCCCAAGGCAGGATTCGAACCTGCGACCATAGCGGTCGCATGGTTCCAGGCTGTAGCGCCTAGAACCGCTCGGCCACTCCGGCCAGCGCTTAAGTCACAGATGGCTAAATTAATAGGTTAAAATTAAATGGGTTTGTTTAGTTGAATAACCTGGGGGAATTCTAAAACTTATAACTACTTTTCACTGCAAATTTCCTGTGTGTGTTTGTGGGAGGGGTGGGGCTTACGCACGTTTGTTTTTAACATTTTAATTAAGCAATGTGACTTCTTGTCTGTGCCTGGTACGAATAGGTTTATGTTACAGGTATCATAAGTTATTCTAAGCAGAAGGACAAAGAGGCGGGCTATGGTAAAGAAAAAGGCCAGCAAATGCGCTGAAGTACCTACCGTTTATAAAACTAGATCCAATACTGCAGCGCATATCCCCCCCCCCCCCCCCCCACACACACACACGCACAAGTTAAGTAATGTTGTTGATTCCTTGGTTGTCAATAGATTCACATGGATTGCATCTGTTGTATAATTGATTGTCTTGAGTGATTTCTCAAGCCAGTCGTTTGTTGAATTGTGAACTGTAATTATTGGTTTTACGGAGAAAGCTATTCTTGAAGATTCTTGAAATTCTTTCAACATATTGCCAATATTATTTTACTGTCAGAAATCAGTGTTGCAAAGTTAATAATGTTCGTTCATGCTGGTTATTAGAGTCTGTTTAAAGTTTTACGAACTGACCATACCTGTTCAGTTCTTTAATAGTTTTGAAGAGACAAACAATAAACCTGTTTTTAAGATATGTTTGTAAAGTGGCTTGTCACCTCACCACCCTTCTTGTTCGTATCATTTCGTGACGCTTCTACATGTCAAACTCATGTCTACAACTTTAGGGATCTATGATACCTATTAAACAACAATTTAGTGACTACCTAGCGGATACACTAGCAGGTCACATGAAAGAAACTTTATAAGTTTGGAACAGGATACGTAGGCTATAGTCCCATATACAACCATTAATTTGATTAGCTTTGTCTAGCACTGTATTAACTAATTACTGACCTTCAAGGCTTTTCGAATGTAGTTTTTAACGGAACAGGCACGCTGTGCGCTGCCTGATGTGAATCTGTTGCGTAAATAGAAAAAAAAAAAAACTTGTTGGGCTGCGTTGTATGCTCTGAGCTCGTATCGTATCGTTTCCGGGAATACTGGCACAATTTATTGCCGATGGGAACCACAAAGGCCAGGAATTTCGCAGAAAGTGTTTCTCTCTATAACGCGTTTGCTCCAATCTCCCGAACCCATCTCTTTGTGAACTTTTATTATTTCAGAGAATGAATGCAGTCACCGCAATATGTTTTCAGCTCCATGCGAATATAGATTGAATAAGGATCTAACGTGGCTGCAACTCGCTTACCTCCCTTTCTGTTTATCAAGTGACCTTGTTCCTCAGTTATGGCTTAAATCGTTTGCTTCGGGTGATGAGACTCTTACTGTACATCACTGTACTTAAAAGATTTCTGTGACGCAATTCGCTCGTATTAAATGGTACATAATAAATCCAAAGTTCCCGTCGTAACATAAACGAAAGTCCCATACTATCTGCAAGTTGACTGAGCGTAGCAATATAACATCCTAGTCTAAAATCCAGTGTTTTCACAAAGTCTTATATAGAGCACCAATAAATGATAAAAATATTTTGTAACACTCTAACCTTTGGTATTAAAAGCTTCCATCCACATTCAATTAAACATCGGTGTTTTCATGCTGTCAGGTGCTAGCTAGAAACGTAAAATTATCCTAGCCGATAGGAACCGAAGATAAGTGTCACGTCTTTTCAGTGACAAGCGCTGTCATATTCGATGGAAAATGCTGCTATCAGTTAATACAGGTCCTTCTCACCCATTTCCCGAAAAAATATTTCTAATGGAGTAGACTGGACTGCATATTTGGTGTCGATTAGCTCGCTAAAGTCACTGTTTACACCAGTACTTCAGTGGGCCAAACATCTGCGGAAATGGATGGTAGTTGACTGCAAGCAAACAACGAATACGTTCACAGTTTCACGAACAGTCAGACAGGTTATCGCATCGCGACTGGATCTCTAAGTCACCCGAATTTATTCCCGTGGAAATTGTCTCGGACTACTTGGAACAGCATGTGAGACCTAGCACTCTTAATGTCCCCACAGCTCTGTAGCTCTGTCGGATCTAATCATCTATTAGTAGCTTGAGCCCGATATGTCTTACCTATAGCAATTTGTGGGACCACTGGGACATTATAAACGATAGACGAGGTGTCACAAAGTCTGAGCGTGATGTATCCTAGAGCGTGAAAAACTATTTCTTCAATGTGCATTTTACAGATAAGAAACGCTCTCATAAATATACACTCCTGGAAATGGAAAAAAGAACACATTGACACCGGTGTGTCAGACCCACCATACTTGCTCCGGACACTGCGAGAGGGCTGTACAAGCAATGATCACACGCACGGCACAGCGGACACACCAGGAACCGCGGTGTTGGCCGTCGAATGGCGTTAGCTGCGCAGCATTTGTGCACCGCCGTCGTCAGTGTCAGCCAGTTTGCCGTGGCATACGGAGCTCCATCGCAGTCTTTAACACTGGTAGCATGCCGCGACAGCGTGGACGTGAACCGTATGTGCAGTTAACGGACTTTGAGCGAGGGCGTATAGTGGGCATGCGGGAGGCCGGGTGGATGTACCGCCGAATTGCTCAACACGTGGGGCGTGAGGTCTCCACAGTACATCGATGTTGTCGCCAGTGGTCGGCGGAAGGTGCACGTGCCCGTCGACCTGGGACCGGACCGCAGCGACGCACGGATGCACGCCAAGACCGTAGGATCCTACGCAGTGCCGTAGGGGACCGCACCGCCACTTCCCAGCATATTAGGGACACTGTTGCTCCTGGGGTATCGGCGAGGACCATTCGCAACCGTCTCCATGAAGCTGGGCTACGGTCCCGCACACCGTTAGGCCGTCTTCCGCTCACGCCCCAATATCGTGCAGCCCGCCTCCAGTGGTGTCGCGACAGGCGTGAATGGAGGGACGAATGGAGACGTGTCGTATTCAGCGATGAGAGTCGCTTCTGCCTTGGTGCCAATGATGGTCGTATGCGTGTTTGGCGCCGTGCAGGTGAGCGCCACAATCAGGACTGCATACGACTGAGGCACACAGGGCCAACACCCGGCATCATGGTGTGGGGAGCGATCTCCTACACTGGCCGTACACCACTGGTGATCGTCGAGGGGACACTGAATAGTGCACGGTACATCCAAACCGTCATCGAACCCATCGTTCTACCATTCCTAGACCGGCAAGGGAACTTGCTGTTCCAACAGGACAATGCACGTCCGCATGTATCCTGTGCCACCCAACGTGCTCTAGAAGGTGTAAGTCAACTACCCTGGCCAGCAAGATCTCCGGATCTGTCCCCCATTGAGCATGTTTGGGACTGGATGAAGCGTCGTCTCACGCGGTCTGCACGTCCAGCACGAACGCTGGTCCAACTGAGGCGCCAGGTGGAAATGGCATGGCAAGCCGTTCCACAGGACTACATCCAGCATCTCTACGATCGTCTCCATGGGAAAATAGCAGCCTGCATTGCTGCGAAAGGTGGATATACACTGTACTAGTGCCGACATTGTGCATGCTCTGTTGCCTGTGTCTATGTGCCTGTGGTTTTGTCAGTGTGATCATGTGATGTATCTGACCCCAGGAATGTGTCAATAAAGTTTTCCCTTCCTGGGACAATGAATTCACGGTGTTCTTATTTCAATTTCCAGGAGTGTACTTATGGCTGGCATGAAAGCACACAGACTCAATCGGATCAAATTAACACTAAGCATGAACTTTCTCAGATATACTTTAACCTGCAATACCGTGCTGACGTTATAGTTTTTACTTTGGTACTGAACCATGAACCATGGGCCTTGCCGTTGGTGGGGAGGCTTGCGTGCCTCAGCAATACAGATAACCGTACCATAGGTGCAACCACAACGGAGGGGTATCTGTTGAGAGGCCAGACAAACGTGTGGTTCCTGAAGATGGGGAGCAGCTTTTTCAGTAGTTGCAGGAGCAACAGTTTGGATGATTGACTGATCTGGCCTTGTAGCACTAACCAAAATGGCCTTGCTGTTTTGGTACTGCGAACGGCTGAAAGCAAGGGTAAACTACAGCCGTAATTTTTACCGAGGCCGTGCAGCTTTACTGTATGATTAAATGATGATGGCGTCCTCTTGGGTAAAATATTCCGGAGGTAAAATAGTCCCCCATTCGGATCACCGGGCGGGGTCTACTCCAGAGGACGGCGTTATCAGGAGAAAGAATACTGGCGTTTTACGGATCGGAGCGTAAAATGTCAGATCCCTTAATCGGGCAGGTAGGTTAGAAAATTTAAGAAGGGAAATGGATAGGGTAAAGTTAGATATAGTGGGAATTAGTGAAGTTCGGTGGCAGGAGGAAAAAGTCAATTGGTCAGGTGAATACAGGGTTATAAATACAAAATCAAATAGGGGCGATGCAGGAGTAAGTTTAATAATGAATAAAAAAATTGAGGTACGGGTAGGCTACTACAAATAGCATAGTGAACGCATTATTGTGGCCAATATAGACACGAAGCCCACGTCTACTACAGTAGTAGCCGTTTATATGCCAACTAGCTCTGCAGATGACGAAGAAATTGATGAAATGTATGAGGAGATAAAGGAAATTATTCAGGTAGTGAAGGGAGACGAAAGTTTAATAGTCATGGGTGACTGGAATTCGAGAGTAGGAAAAGCGAGAGAAGGAATCATAGTAGGTGATTATGAATTGTGGCTAAGAAATGAAAGAGGGAGCCGCCTGGTAGAGTTTTGCGAAGAGCATAACCTAATCATAGCTGACACTTGGTTCAAGAATCATGAAAGAGGGTTGTATACATGGAAGAACCCTAGAGATACTAAAAGGTATCAGATAGATTATATAATGGTAAGACAGAGATTTAGGAACCAGGTTTTAAATTGCAAGACATTTCCAGGGGAAGATGTGGACTCTGACCACAATCTATTGGTTGTGAACTGTAGATTAAAACTGAAGAAACTGCAAAAAGGTGGGAATTTAAGGAGATGGGACCTGTATAAACTGACTAAACCAGAGGTTGTACAGAGTTTCAGTGAGAGAATAAGGGAACAATTGACGGGAATGGGGGAAAGAAATACAGTAGAAGAAGAATGGGTAGCTTTGAGGTATGAAATAGTGAAGGCAGCAGAGGATCAAATAGGTAAAAAGACGAGGGCTAGTAGATACCCTTGGGTAACAGAAGAAATATTGAATTTAATTGAAGAAAGGAGAAAATATAAAAATTCAGTAAATGAGGCAGGCAAAAAGGAATACAATCGTCTCAAAAATGAGATCGACAGGAAGTGCAAAATGGGTAAGCTGGGATGGCTAGAGGACAAATGTAAGGTTGTAGAGGCTTATCTCACTAGGGGTAAGATAGATATTACCTACAGGAAAATTAGAGAGACCTTTGGGGAAAGGAGAACCACTTGCATGAATATCAAGAGCTTTGATGGAAACCCAGTTCTAAGCAAAGAAGGGAAAGCAGAAAGGCGGAAGGAGTATATAGTGGGTCTATACAAGGGCGATGCACTTGGGGACAATATTATGGAAATGGAAGAGGATGTAGATGAAGATGAAATGGAGATATGATACTGCTAGAAGAGTTTGACAGAGCACTGAAAGACCTGAGTCGAAACAAGTCCCCGGGAGTAGACAACACTCCATTAGAACTACGGACGGCCTTGGGAGAGTCAGTTCTGATAAAACTATACCATGTGGTGAGCAAGATGTATGAAACAGGCGAAATAACCTCAGACTTCAAGAAGAATATAATAATTCCAATCCCAAAGAAAGCAGGTGTTGACAGATGTGAAAATTACCGAACTATCAGTTTAATAAGTCACAGCTGCAAAATACTGACGCGAATTCTTTAGAGACGAATTGAAAAACTGATAGAAGCCGACCTCGGGGAAGATCAGTTTGGATTCCGTAGAAATGTCGGAACACGTGAGGCAATACTGACCCTACGACTTATCTTAGAAGAAAGGTTAAGGAAAGGCGAACCTACGTTTCTACCATTTGCAGACTTAGAGAAAGCTTTTGACAATGTTGATTGGAATACTCTCTTTCAAATTCTGAAGGTGGCAGGGGTAAAATACAGGGAGCGAAAGGCTATTTATAATTTGTACAGAAAGCAGATGGCAGTTATAAGAGTCCAGGGGTATGAAAGGGACGCAGTGGTTGGGAAGGGAGTGAGACAAGGTTGTAGCCTATCCCCGATGTTATTCAATCTGTATATTGAACAAGCAATAAAGGAAACAAAAGAAAAGTTCGGAGTAGGTATTAAAATCCATGGAGAAGAAATAAAAACTTTTAGGTTCGCCTATGACATTGTAATTCTATCAGAGACAGCAAAGACTTGGAAGAGCAGCTGAACGGAATGACAGTGTCTTGAAAAGAGGGTATAATATGAACATCAACAAAAGCATAACGAGGATAGTGGAATGTAATCGATTTAAGTCGGGTGATGCTGAGGGAATTAGATTAAGAAATGAGACACTTAAAGTAGTAAACGATTTTTGCTATTTGGGGAGCAAAATAAGTGATGATGGTCGAAGTAGAGGGGATATGAAATGTAGACTGGCAATGGCAAGGAACGCGTTTCTGAAGAAGAATAATTTGTTAACATCGAGTATAGATTTAAATGTCAGGAGGTCGTTTCTGAATGTATTTGTATGGAGTGTAGCGATGTAATGAAGTGAAAGATGGACGTTAAATAGTTTGGACAAGAGGGGAATGGAAGCTTTCGAAATGTGGTGTTACAGGAGAATGCTGAAGATTAGATTGGTAGATCACATAACTAATGAGGAGGTATTGAATAGGGTTGGGGAGAAGAGGAGCTTGTAGCACAATTTGACTAGAAGAACGGATCGGTTGGTAGGACATGTTCTGAGACATCGAGGGATCACCAATTTAGTATAGGAGGGCAGCGTGGAGGGTAAAACTCATAGAGGGAGACCAAGGGATGAATACGCTAAGCAGATTCAGAAGGATGTAGGTTGCAGTAGGTACTGGGAGATGAAGAAGCTTGCACAGGATACAGTAGCATGGAGAGCTACATCAAACCAGTCTCAGGACTGAAGACCACAACAACAACAACTGATGGACAGGGAGCTGCGACGCTTTAGCTCCTTCGTGGGATTTTAAAACAAATAATATTTACTTTATTAATGGCGAGTATGTTATATTAGCTGAGCAACGCAATACGCGAATAACTGTTTATTGTTTATGCATCATCTGCGTAAAAGTATTTTCCGTGACCTTTGCAGCCTGTACCCTAAAATACTATTCATCGAAAGATACTCCTAATAACTATAATGTATGGCTGATATCAGAGTATGGGAGCCGACACAAGTGAATTGTAGTTAAATTCGTTGTTTATTATCCGCGGACACATGTGCAGAGTATGGTGCATTTTAGAAATGGTCATTCTGAATTAATTCACTAAAGTTAAATTGTACCAAGTGACACTAAAGCATGGACTAAGTATATGTCAAAGTATATTTTGTTATATATTCAAAGTATATTTAGCATATGGAGACGTCCTCCCAGTATGACGAAATAGCCGTCACGTTGTAAAGCTACCACCGACCACCTTAAAATGCTAACGTTACACCTTTGCGAGGAGTTTTAAAGTAGTTGTAACGTAATGGAAACAGAACAATCAAACTGCGATCCGTTTCCGAAACACTCCAGCAAAGTATAGCCAACAGTAAATGATGGGGCAGGAACAGACGTTATCCAAGCACAAAAGAAAGTTTTAAAATTACATATTAAAATCGGTCGCCAGCCTAACTGCCATCCTTCTGTCAAGCAAAATAAAAAAGCAGAAGGCAGTGCTAAGGCTATCCTTGCCTTCCTTGACACACACTAAACTCTTTCCTTGTAACTGTTTGTACTACAAAGCAGTAACTTAATCTTGGAGATAAATGTGCTACTAACAAACAAACGGCCAATAAGATAGTAAACAGTAACATTTGCCTGTCAACAGAAGGTACCTTTACCGACACACATGAAACTAGTAGCAATACTGAAGAGGGAAAAGCTTGAAATGATTCCGAATTTAAATCAGGGGATCTGCTAATGATCATGATCTATAAGTTCATTAGTTAGTACAGGGTCTCTATGTCTACGCATTGACCAAGTTGCATTAAAAAATATAACACAGTAAAATGTTCTTTCCTAAACCCAGTTTGTTGCAACCAAACAGAATGCAAATCTAATTACATTGGCTCTCAAGGAGCCTTTGCATTCCTTCATTAACTAACTAGCCTAGTATATGAGGACCTTAAACTTTCATGTTTTAAAGAACCATGCTCAATAACGAAACTACACCAGTATGTATGAGAAATTGTAAGTATTCTTATCATTAATTATTAATTACGTAAAGCACGACAAATTATAACCCTTCAAATAACAAATGTGCTTTAGTAGGCAGTCTTTTGACTTATTCAAAACATAACTGGCTCTGGAAATGACAAGACAACATTAAAATAAGGTTCAACCACTTTCTCATAGTAAATTAGGAGACTCGGAAATAAATTCGCTAGGACAGAATTCCTAGTGTTTGTTGTGATTTGGGTTTATCACGGGTGTAAGAGGTTTTTAGCAACACCACGATTATTATTACTAAAATCAAGCAAATTTTACAAATATCTGGACACTTTACAGAGTGCCAAATATAAACAATTATGTGGAAGGCGGGTGGTACTGGTGGCGTAATTTACAGAGTCTGTTAACCTGGTGGCAATGCAGTCATGGCAGTACTGTTGATTTCGCCGCATTACTGATCTTCTTGGCATCGAAATAATATTTTTATGTAGCCAAAAACCATGCCATGATAATGGTATTACCAAGGACCATAAATACTGCCCTTTAGCTCTTCTGGCTTCAAAACTCCAGGAATGCGAGCCACAATGATCCGCTACCGCTAAGGAAGTGTTAACCACACCACTGCTTAGCCCAGACTCCTTATTCATCCCAAAGGACAATTGCCACTTTCGCGCCAACCACAGATTTTCCACTCCACCAGGCTACTTCCGTAGCTGTGGGGCTACCCCACATCTTTTACGTTTAATCCTACGTTCTCTAATTATGGGCCAAGTAATTTATAGTGCATTATATAACAATCATTTCAGTAGTTATGCAAATTCACAAGTATAATTTAAACAACATCGTTCGAAAGTTCACATAACTAAAACATGTACACTTATCCAAAGAATTTCCATGAGAGATACAAAATTTTATGTAAGCAATATTACAAATTGACATACAAATATCGATACAGAAACAAAATAGGTTTAAAATAGGTGTTACAACGTGCCAAACACCAACTCCATCCGGACGTTCAAGCACTTCCCACTACAAATACCATATCAACACAGCTAAACTGTTGCCCAAACCGACGAAGGTACCAATACAAACGCTTCTAGTACAGTAGTTCCCTCACCACGTTCTCGTCTTGGAATTTATACTCATTACCCACAGTACAAATCTCCAGCCGATTCATCACAACCCCATATATTCATACCTTCTCAGCAAACTGATTGGAAAGACTCTTCCTCTAACTGAAATATTCTAAAATTTATCAGGTTTTGTAAAATTTCCATCGATTGAGAAGCTTTGAACAGCCAAAAAGATCTTTATTCTATGCTAACACAATAAATAGCTGGTCTCTCCACCTATGGAAAAAAATCCTCTGATTCCAATTATGGACTGAGAATTGACGTAGTACTTCTGCTTTTTGTGTAATGGTCAATATTAAAAATACACATTTAGGGTCATCTAACTTTGATCTTACAGGGATGTTCAAAAAGAAGGAACAGGTTTCAAACATTTATTGCTTCCAAACTACAAAAGATTGAAACACCGTTCCCGGAAAGTGAAAAGTTCAAATTTTTATGGGTTCATTGTGAGCACCATGTGTTGCACGACAATATCAGAACGGTGGCTCACTTACTGCCAAACACGAAGTAGGTGGTCTCTCGTTATGGAATTCACAGCTTCAACAATGCGATATCGCAGACTTTCAAGAGTGTCAGGCATAGGACGATAAAACGCGGTGTTTACGCAACCCGACAGACAAAAGTCACAAGGTGCGAAGTCTGAGGACCTGGGAGGCCACCAGGGATGAAGTACACCTTTTGCTCCGCGTCTTCCAATACAATGTCCTGGAATGGTGTCATTCAAGTACCGTCGGCCGTGCTTCGAGAAATGGTGAATGTGGGCGGGATTCAAAATTTGTGACATAAATGGCTTCATCTATTGACAGTATCGTCTTAGAAGCTTAGATTAATTACGTCGCCAAGGGCCATAGAGCTTAGTATGTGACATACTTTTCAAGTTGGTACGCCTATCCGTTACTAAGAACGGAGATCTTAACATTCATAAAGACAGACGGACAGACACAAAAGTGTTTCCAGAATGCTTCCGTTTTAAAGGATTGAAATACGGACCACTAAAAATTACCTTCGTAATAAAGTAAAATAAATCAGGGCTCGTACCAAAATACTTGGAAATTCATTTTTTCCCACGTATATTTCGAGAAAGGGACGATCGAACAATGGTCTACAAGTTGTTCTAAAAATACTGTGTCAAATATTTAAGTGTAAATTGAAAAGTAGTGATACATGTTTGGATGTAATGGAAAAAGCTGCTGTGGCTTCTTTTCTTGGTGACCATTTGGAAATGTATTTTTACGTGGTCAGTTTTTGTTTCTAAACACCATACAAACGGCAAGGCACTCGGTAAAGTCAGTTTAGTGTATTCATACCAGGTTATACAGGGTGTCCCAGCTATCTTGTCCACCCAAAATATCTCTGGAACAATAACAGCTATTGGAAAACGACTTTCACCGGTATCAATGTAGGGCTGGGGCCCATGAATGTACATATTTGTAAACATTCTAAAACGAAAGCCTATGTGTTTTTTAACACAAACTTATCTTTTTTTAAACGGACCTCCTATATTTTTTCTTCAGCAATCCGTAGCATGACAAAGCACATACACAATGGCGTTGATTGCATCGCAATATTCTCATTACATCCCGAGATATTGAGACGCGAAATTGACGCTTGACACACCCGACATGCGCTGCTAGCGTACGTCCCGAGGCTCAGGCGTGAACCCCATGCTGCCCGTGATCGCGATGCGATTGTCAAGTAAGTGTCCCTCTTGATAAGTATGGAGGTGTGATTACACATGTCATTCATAGGCTTTCGTTTTAGAATGTTTCCAAATATGTACATTCATGGGCCCCAGCCCTACATTGATACCGGTGAAAGTCGTTTTCCAATAGCTGTTATTGTTCCAGAGATATTTTGGGTGGACAAGACAGCTGGGACATCCAGTAGATTGGAGATGGTCTGAAGTCATAGTTGTTACAGATGAAAGTGTAGAAGCCTATGTTACACCTCGAAACACATTTCAGTACTTCGTTTAAATGACAACATATTCGCCAAAATGAAATATTTATCTTTTCGTGAGAAAAAATAAAAACACCTACTGCCGTCCTCATTATTTTAATTTATTTTGCAGCTACCAGTTTCAACGCTTCATTAGGTCATCTTCAGGCCTGTACGCATAAAACATTAAAGATAGCATTATCAACTTTTTAGTCCAGTTACATAGAAACAGATTAAAGCAGAATGAGAACAATGGCAAGACTCTACAAATGAATTTACACCGAACATTTGACAGAAAGAACAGATTTATCCATTGTCACATATCTGAAATGTACCATCACGAATTTCCACTTAATACATTTTACAGTTATACTATCTACTAAAACTTCTTTAAATACTATTCATGATTTTTATTTGACAGTCGGACATGAATTATCTCCACAACTCTGAACTAACATACTGTAAGACAAAATAACTGTAAAAGATGATGAAAGGAAGGAAATAATACCTCACAAAGAAGTAAACAGAAGGAACGTGACCTATGTGTGGTGTCAAAGTATAAATTGCTTATTTGTACACAGATGAGAGGCATACACTATATAATATCAATAAAATGAACGTCCAAGACGTGGTATAAACCGAATGTAGGACCCACATATATTTAACATATGAAAGACGCTCACAAGGAAACTGTTCATGATGCAAACATTCATGTGCGAATTCATCATATATCATGTACTGCCATGAAACAATCAGACAAAGGGACACTAAGTTGCCCACAAGATGCAGTGTCTCATGAAGGAATAAGACACACACACACACACACACACACACACACACACACGCACACACACACATCGTGACCGGGCCAAATATCTCACGAAATAAGCGTCAAACGAAAAAAACTACAATGAACGAGACTCGTCTAGCTTAAAGGGGGAAACCAAATGGCGCTATGGTTGGCCCGCTACATGGCGCTGCCATAGGTCAAACGGATATCAACTGCGTTTTTTTAAATAGGAACCCCCATTTTTATTACATATTCGTGTAGTACGTAAAGAAATATGAATGTTCTAGTTGAACTACTTCTTTCGCTATGTGATAAATGGCGTGTAAGTACGTGGTATCACGTAACATGCCGCAGTGCGGACGGTATTTGCTTCGTGATACATTACCCGTGTTAAAATGGACCGCTTACCAATTGCGGAAAAGGTCGATATCGTGTTGATGTATGGCTATTGTGATAAAATGCCCAACGGGCATTACTAGATGCTGCTCGGTATCCTGGACGACATCATCCAAGTGTCCGGACCGTTCGCCGGATAATTACGTTATCTAAGGAAACAGGAAGTGGTCAGCCACATGTGAAGCGTCAACCACGACCTGCACCAAATGATGATGCTCAAGTGGTGTTTTAGATGCTGTCGCGGCTAATCGGCACATCAGTAGCATCTGGTTTCCCTCTTCAAGCTAGACGAGTTTCGTTTTAAGCTTACTGAGAAGCACACCGCTCAAAAAGTATAAGTATTTTATACTTTGACACGACACATAGGTCATGTTCCTTCTTTTTTCTCCTTTGTGAGGTATTGTTTCCTTCCATTCATCACCTTTTACAGTTATTTGGTGTTATAGTAAGTTAGTTCAGGGTTGTGTAGAAAATGGATTTCCGACTGTCACATAAAAATCATGAATAGTATTTAAAGAAGTTTTAATATATAGTATAATTGTACAATGTATTGAGTGGAAATTCGTGATGGCACATTTTATATATGTGACAATGGCTGTATCTGTTCTTTCTATCAAATGTTCGGTGTAAATTCATTTGTAGAGTCATGCCATTGTTCTCATTCTGTTTTAATCTGTTTCTATGTAACATGATTGATAAGTTGATGATGGTATCATTAATGTTTTATGCATACAGGCCTGAAGATGACGCAATGAAGCGTTGAAACTGGTAGCTGCAAAATAAATTGAAATCATAAGGACGGCTGTAGGTGTTTGTATTTTTTCTCACGATAGTAAACAGCCGTCGTCCCAGATACCTCCTGCTAAAATGATGGACATAGAAAAGTTATTTATCTTTTGTTCCACAATGGGCCAGTTCCTACATCTAGGCCTATATCTATATTTCGAAAGCCACCTTATGGAGGCAGGCAGAGGGCACATCACGTACTACTATGGGTTACCCCTTTCCTATTCCAGTTGCGAATAGTCAGCGAGGAGAACGATTGTTGTCAAGCCTCCGTGTGGGGCTTAATCTCTCTAATTATACCTCTATGAGTTTCTTCGTGCGGAGTATAAGTAGGAGGAGGCAATACGTTGGTCGAGTCTTCTAGGAACAGGCGGTCTCGGCATGTTAACAGTAAACCACACCGTGATACACGGCGCATCTCTTGCTGCGTCTGCCACTGCAGTTTGATAGGCACATTCGCAATGCTTTCAAGCTTGCTAAATGAACCTATAACAAAACGTGCTGCCTTTCGTTGAATCTTCTCTATTTCCTCTACTAATTCTGTATCGTACGTATCCCAGACTGATCCGCAATGTTTAAGCATTAATCTAACGAGGTTTATGTAACCTATTTCTTTCGTGCAAGCATTGCACTTGTTGCGCATCCTCTCAATGAATCTTAGTCTGGCACCTTGCTTTTATGTCGTCCTAACACTTTCAGACGCTCCTTACTCGTTCTCCCAGATATTTTTTGAATGTCGCTGTTTCCAGTGAGTATTCATATGTAGTGCAGTCATACAGTCAGTTGGTTATCCCCATATTTAGGCGCGATTTGACACATTTGCTAATATTCAGAGACAAGTACCAGTCACGGCACCAATCCTTTGCAGGTCTTTCTTCATACCGCTGCAATTTTCTAGCGTTGCGCCTTCCTTATATACAACAGCGTTATCTCCGAACTAATGATGGAAACAACGGAATGAAAACAGCCGATTTATTTGGTTGTTGGAAGCCAATTGACTCATTTGGTGTAGTTCTACGAATGGGATGAATTATTCATTCATTGTTTTGAATGAAACGAATCTGTGGTTTTTCTGTCGGAAGAACAATGCAGAAATTCTTGTAACTGAAGTCACTGGTTAGATGGCTGAGCTATCAGTTCGTTCTTTCATAATTTAAAATTGATTAATAGATTGCTCTGGTCGAAGTTCTTCCAGATGTTGTTAACAATTAAGTTTTTGCATTGTTGGGATTACGACGTAGAGCAAAAACATTCCCTAACGGGTACGAGAAGCACGAAGGAAGATTCCAAAATTTTAGCGATTTATAGTATTCCGCTTTACTTCTGCTTTTTAATCTACGATAATGTGTATTAATTCAAAATCATTTGAATCTAACACGTAAACGCATAAACACTCAGTCTAAGCAGGTCCAAAGGAATGGTAACGACCGGCCGCCGTGTCATCCTCAGCACATAGGCATCCCTGGATGCAGATATGGAGGGGTATGTGGTCAGCACACAGCTCTCCCGTCTGCTGTCAATTTTAGTGACCGGTCCTGGTATCTCTCAGTCAACCAACTCCTGAATTAGCCTCACAAGGGCTGAGTGCATCCCGCGTGCCTACAGCACTCGGCAGGCCCTCATGGTCACCCATCGACGTGTTATCCAAGCCCGAAAGCACTTAACGTATGTGACCTGATGGCAAGGCCGTTGGTATTTCGTGCAAGTTTCCGCCCTTAATATCTTGGCAAAAGTGTTACGTGTTACTGATATTATTTCGAAAGTCTAGTGGTATGTCACCGCTCTCGAGTCTAGACACCAACTTGAATAGTCGCTTTGTAACCGCTTCCTACAGTGATTTAATAAATTGCAAACGAATGTTGTCTGCCACTTTTACCGTATTTCACAGCACGTCTCGCAAAGCTTTATTACTCTCTCTAGTACAATATCCCCCCTGTCTTATATATCAACTAGCATTATATCCCAAATCACGTCAGCAGTTAGCCGCGCAGAGTGGCCGCGTGGTTTGAGGCGCCATGTCACGGATTGTTTTTCTTAGCTTAAGTAAGTTTAAGTTAGTTTAAGTAGTGTGTAAGTCTAGAGACCGATGAGCTCAGCAGTTTGGTCCCTTAGGAATTCACTCCCATTTGAACAATTTTCATCGCCAGACCAGACAAGCGCCCCCCCCCCCCCCTTTCTTTAACGTTGCCGCCTTGATTTTCATTGGTTTTGACTTTCACATATGCTGAATCATCCCTTCCCACGAACACTTATTTTCTGACTTATTCACATTTTCTGCTGCAGCTATTTCGCTTTGGGCTCCCTGTACGTCCTGTTTACACCGTCCGTCAAAAACGTCCTGAGACTGATTTTATTCCTGGCGTACAAGCGACTTCTGCACGGTATTTACGGTGGCAGTATGAACTACTAGCTTTAAACAACATGCAAATTGGACCAATCAATTGTGAACAGGCAGTGGTAAGTAGCGGCCATGTGACCATAGTGTACGAACGTTGTTGTGGCGCAAACTCCAGTGGGGCAACGAACTGCGTATCTGTAAATCAGGTGTTCAAGACATTTTCCAAACTGTTTGGAAGAAGAGAAAAGTGCGTGCATAGTTTGTACTTGCACACTGAATGCCGAACAAAACCAAGGACTGTCGGAGGCCTGCCACAACCTAACTAAAATTAAAAATGTGTACAATTCTTCTCTGGAAACAATCACCACAGGAGACGAGTCTTGATGTTGTCAACACGAACCTGCAACAAAACGACAAAGTGAACAGTGGGGCACTGACGGTATTGTGAGTTGAACACCATTGAAAAAGGATTTTTCTGTCCGTTTTACGTGGTTGTATGTTCTGTGAGATTTACGCGAGTGAGGGGAGACTATGTGGTACACCTCAATCCTTAAAAACCAACTTTCATGTATTTTATTTTTTAAATCCATTCTCAAAATGTATTTGAGTGATACGGTATTTCGTTCCTAAACGACTCATATTTTTGAATTGACTGATTTCCTGTAACTAAAATAATTACGTGTAAAACAAAAGGTCATACTTATGTTCACTTTGTCACAGAATAGTACGTTACCTATTCTCTGTAAATGTAATAATTTCTTGTTCTTCAGCTAGGATAGGTGGGGGTAATTTTGTGGTCAGTGGGCGTAGATTTTCCCGCGGTTTCAAGCCATAGGCTAGGTTGTTACCTATAACTCATACAAATTCCAGCTCTTGTTATTAATTACAGAGAAATTTACGATTTAGCTAATCCAAATGGTGTAAAGTCTCACAGTGTGCGTCTCAGCCCCTTTTGAGATAAACATGGATAAAAATGGATAACTGCGTAATAAAAACAATCAAAATAACCATCTGTAACATGGTTGTATTGTACCCAAGCTATCCGACGCAATTCGGAATTAAAATGTCGCATAAATTTGAACATAGTGCTTAAAACACTTGCACGAAAATAATTCTTTCTCCTCCACGAAATGAGGAGTAGTGTGGTAATCTGAAACACTTGAATTATTTAGATTAAGCTGTCTACGTACGTAATAAATAGCGTGTTTTGTTGTGTCCTCTGACTCTTCCTTGAAGTCCGAAGCTCTTGTTCTTCTCCTTCTTCTGATACTTTTTCAACAAATAATAAGTCCATAGCTATATCATAGGTACTGTGGTGATATGAGAAGTCTGAATCTGACTCTGAAGAATAATAAACTGGTTGTGTGATCTGTTTTCTTCCTTTTTTAGGCACTGATGGAATGAAATGTAGTTTACGTCGATTTGTTTCTGTACCACTTTTTTTTTCTTTGGCACGTCTTTCCTAATAAGTAGCAAACTTTTCTTTTCCCATCCATCTTCCATTCGTTCTCTGTTGAGTGTCGACGTTAGAAGCAGAGATTTCACTGCTTTGCCACAAAATTTCCCCAAAATCTTAATTTCAGACAGCGTAATTATAATTTGAGGTGAGACAGTCTCAAGCATTAGCTGTTCAATCTCATATTTAGCGGGAATGGTTACTGAAGAATTGTCGCGACATTGTTGGACCTTCGGGGATTTACACCAAAACAACTGCGTATGTTTTTCCCTATTTCGACATTTTCTCATAAATGCGCCATTGTTGATTTTGAGGACCAACCGGAACCATTATTTCCACACGAAAGTTTAGCTTAAATTCAGTAATGTCAAGGAGTAATTCGTAGTTTCCCCTTTCTGTACGATGTTCAAGTAAAATACCAGGAAAGTTACATGAAAGTAGTGAAAACAGACTTATCTTCTTTTCTTACCGCTAGAGCGACATGCCGCCACGAACATTCACGGAACAGTAAGTTACAATAAGACAAACCTGACCCACAGCAGTCAGTTCAAAATCTCTGTGCGGGTAGCGGGTTTTTACCCCACGCGGGCTTTACGTCCACCTACCCTACAGCATAGTGCTCTGGCTCTCCAGTCAGTAGTTTCTAATTAAGTAGAACTAGTTCATTACCCTCTGTATCCTGTCCTTTGTATCTTTCAGGGTATTCAATTTCTCAGTCATTTTTCCCGCTATAAGGACAAGTATTGGGAGTATTTACCTACAGTAAATACTCCCAATAGACTGTCAGGAAAATAGTAGGAGTGATCGTTTCGGATTGGTTTAAATGTTTCCTCTTCCACGCATATTTTGGTCACCAGTGTTGGACCACGCCCTTGGTAATCACTTTCTTTCGATCCTACCAGTGATGAGGTATTCAGAGTAGCGGAAAATTCACTTGCTTTAGCTGGTTTTTTTCCCAAACTACTTCGGTCGCGGTAAGCCACTACAAAGTTGCTATTTGTAACGTTAGCAAACACTCTAGCACAGCGTAACACGTAACAGGGAGTTTTGTGGGACACTCCAGTTATAAAGGCTATTATAAATAGTACTCATTTAGCCTTGTGTTCACTTCTGCCGACGGTATCCTGTGAATTACAGAAGCACTAATTACTTAATTTTTCTAACAGAAAAACGAGGTAAAACATAGCATATTAAAAAACAGTCTACATCATTCCATGAAATAACTTTAGTGTTACTTTTGGTAATACGAAGCATTGTGATTTTGGCTACGGAGAGTGTGCCAGCTTTATTTGAAGTTCTATTTAGCTGTCTACACTAATGAGATAAAGCATTACGAGCACCCTCTTAGTACTGTGTCTGAATGTATTACTGCGGCGATTCTGCGTAGCAGTGAATCGCCAAGTCCTTGGTAGATTTTTCGGAGGTATGTGGCACCTGAAGCTTACTCGCAGTTCACACAATTTCTGTACGTTAAGTGAACCTGGATTGCGAGCGCGGAGATGGCACGCAGTATCATCCGCCGTGTGTTCTATTGGGTTCAGACCCCGCAAATTTGGCGCCCAAGATATCAGCGTGAGTGTCAATTTTGTTGCCTAGACATCAACGTATGTTCACTAGGGCCCCCATGTTCATCAGTATGCGACGGACGGAGTGTGCCTAACACCTGCCTCTGCGAGAGCGTTGAACTCTGTTGTCCGATCGCTGACTATGCTGATCTACACAGTGGGCAAAGCCTGTAAACTCCACGGTCTGTGTTGATGACGGGACGTACAACACGTTGTCGCCTACTTGCACTTTCAACGTCATTCAGCCACCATCCATACATTCCCACGAGCGTAACATGCGATCTACCGTCGGTAGAAGAATGAATGTTCACGTAAATGAGCATGTAAGATGAGAGCAGTCTCCGCAAGAATCATGGCTACGGGTTTAAGTTCTGGTGGAGAAAGTTTTAGGCAGTCCGGAAGCATGACTACATCCCATACTCCATTGTAGAGTTAAAGCCGCGCGCGATTAGCCGAGCAGTCTGGGCGCTGCAGTCTTGGACTGTGCTGCTGGTCCCGGTGGAGGTTCGAGTCCTCCCTCGGACATGGGTGTGTGTGTTTGTCCTTAGGATAGTTTAGGTTATGTAGTGTGTAAGCTTAGGGACTGATGACCTTAGCAGTTCAGTCCCATAAGATTTCACACACATTACATTACATTAGTTAAAGACTCATGTGGTAAAGTGTTTTTAGTTAGTGCATACCTGTATATTGGCAGCAGAAACCGATGTAACATAAAAAACGACGAATCATGTTAATGGGGTGTGAATTACACAATCCACAATGTAGTTATAAGAATCCAAAGATTTGAGACGTACGCAGTTGTTTAGAATCGAGTGAGACGGGGTATAACCTGCCTAATCTATATACTACGCAAGCAGTGAAGGAAGCCAAGGAAAAATTGGGAAAGGGAATAGAAGTTCAGGGACAATAAATTAAAGTCTTGACGTTTGTTAATGACTGCAGTTCTTTGAGAAACGGCAAACGTCTTAAAGGTCGGTTGAATGATTTGAACAGCGTCTTGAAGAGATGTACATCAAAACAAAGAAAACAAGGTAAATGCAGTTTAATAGAGCTCTGCTGAGGAAATTAGATTAGAATGTAAGATAATATGAGTCGTAGATGATTTTTGCTATTTGGGCAGGAAAATAACTGGCGATGCCCGACTTGCAGAGGATACAAAATGCATATTCAGAATAGCAGGAAACACTTCTCTAAAAATCGGAAATTTGTTACTCTCGAATATAAATTACAATATTACAAAGACTTTTCTGAACGTATTTATTTGGGGCGCTGCCTTGCATTGAAGTGAAATGTGACCGATACACAATTCAGATGAAAACAGAATAAAATATTGGTAAATGGTGTGCTAGAAAAGAAATGCTGAAGATTAGATGGGATAACTAAGTAAAAAATTAGTCGATTTGACGTAAAATCAGTTTTTATACAACCTGACTAAAGGAAGTTGATAGCACACATTCTGTGATATTAAGGATAAGTCTAATTGGTAAGGTAGGGAAAGTACGGGAAATAAAAATTTTAGAGTAACACAAAGTTTGAATGTGGTAAGCAGTTAAAATGGATGTAGGTTGCAGCAATCATGCAAAGATGAAGGACATGGTAGATTGGAGAAGTGAGCTGCATAAAATCAGTCTGGGAAGTGAATATCACGACAAACTGAAGACTGCGACTGTTAATAGAAACCGGACTTTTCGTAATGTCAGAAGACAAAGAGAGAAGTTTAACAGGCCAGTAGGTACATACTGCATAAAAGCTTTATGAGGCCTGGTTATCATATTGTGAACTTATAATGAAACTTTCGTTTCACCAAAAATACGTATTTTATTTCTTTCATCCGTATGGGTTCCAGCATTACACTATTCTTAAAGGAACAAAATTACATATTTGGTATGTACAGGAATTTGTTCCTTTGACAGTGGAGTATTGCGAAAACTCGTAAGGATGAAATGAAAGAAATATTTGTAGTGAAGACGAAAATCTTATTGTAAACACGAATAGCGATTACTGAATGGTTGTGGGATGTAGCTATCGCGCGAGTCTCTGCACTTTCCGATGGAGTTCGGATTCAACTGATGGCATAGCAATGCTAAGTGGCTTTAACGCTTCCACACTAGGAGAATTCTGCAGAGCTAGTCTCTAACAAGGTGAGCGATCTGTTTCGTAATATTTGCATGATGGACCCAAGACCGTCTTCAATAATCTGGAAAGATGAAAGGAAGTGATGGGTAACTCAGATTTACAGAGAATAGTTTAATATTTTCTCAATGGGAGACTCACTCTTGAATGATGCCCGTATATTCTGTTGTGCTTGTATGTTGGCTGTTGATTTTAATTCTTATCTCTTTTTGTGTGTCTTCTGCTTTGATGAGACCGGCCAAGAATACCTCTCCTCTGCCAACTTCTTCATCTCAGAGTAGCGTCATTCTGTCACTTCTTATTGTCAGCCTTTTCCAAACGTTCCTTGCCGCGCCGATTCTGCAGAGAATTTCAGAGTTTTCCAAACGTTACTTTTCTAGCTGATTCTGCAGAGACCCTCCAGAACACCTAATTTCCAACGTTCTTAAGGAGTACCACTTGTACAACGCTTTGATTCTCTTCTGTTTCGGTTTTCCGATGCTCCGTGATTCTCTACCGTACAACGCTATGCTCCAAACGACACAAGTAGACTTCTTTTGGCCAGAAATGTCCTCCTTCCCTGCGCTGTTTCTTGTCATTCCCGCTTCGTCCGTCACGCATCAGTTTGCTTCCAAGGTAGCAGATTTCTTTAACTTCGTCTAATATGTGATCTTCTACTTTGAAGTAAGGTATATCACTGGTTCCTTTCTGATATATCTCATTACTTTCGTTTTTCTTTTGTTTATTGTCAATCCATATTCTGTAGTCATGAGAATGTTCATTGCAGTCAACAGATCCTGTAATTCTTCTTGACCTTCAGTGTGGATGGCAATATGATCGGTGCATCTTAACGTTCATATCCTTTCAGCCTGAATTTTAATCCTGCTTTTGAAACGTCCTTTTGTTTCCATCACTGCTTCTTTTATGTATATACTCGTATTTAACGGTAGATGCAAAAAAACTGCATCCCTGTCTTTCCCTCTTAATTCTTGTACTTATTTTATATTATTCGTATTATTGTACGTTAATCGTTTTCCCTAGTCAGCAGCAATAGTGTTTCAGAAAACACTGCTGTACTCTATACTGAAATTACTATCATAAAACATGATGCCTCTATCCCTCCAAAAATTTCTGTCAATTGCTTTAGAAAGGAAAGAATTCACAGAAAAAGACTTAATTTGCTATAAACGGGTTATTGATTTGCTTTAATACGTTTTCCGTAATTTCGTGAAATCTCTGGAAACTGTCGGTGAAGAAATATTTTAAAGTCAGTTATAATCACTTAGATTTCAATGTAAGAAAGAAGTTCACTGCAACTTTTGTGGCAACTTCGCCCACACCAGACAGAGCTGATAGCCGTAGGTCTAATTTCATTGGCAATATATAGCAGAAATTACTGATTTGATTATAAATTGTTTCAGTATTCTGAAGTGTTAGATGTGTTTTTCATTTTTAACTTAATCTTTGTGAATATGAACACCGATTATCCGCCTACGTTCTCTGATGTTAACTGCAGTGCCGGACCATAAGTAATATTGCCATACATCGCCAGCTTCCCCTGTGTCAGAAAGCAAAACCAACGCTTCTATCGTCTCCCAGCCATGGTTATTTTTCTTTTATTCTCTTAGTCACTCCACCTTCTCCTGCCTTGTATTCTTTAACTGCGTGTTACCACATTCGTCTTGCCCTTCCTTAGCCAACCTAAGGAAATGCAATCCGAAAACGAAGGAAGTAGGTTACAGCAGGCTTGTTCGCCCACTGCTCGAATACTGCTCAGCAGTGCGGGATCCGTACCAGATAGGGTTGATAGAAGAGATAGAGAGGATCAAACGGAGAGCAGCGCGCTTCGTTACAGGATCATTTAGTAATCGCGAAAGCGTTACGCAGATGATAGATAAACTCCAGTGGAAGACTCTGCAGAAGAGACGCTCAGTAGCTCGGTACGGGCTTTTGTTAAAGTTTCGAGAACATACCTTCACCGAAGAGTCAAGCAGTATATTGTTCCCTCCTACGTATATCTCGCGAGGAGACCATGAGGATAAAATTAGGGAGATTAGAGCCCACACGGAAGCGTACCGACAATCCTTCTTTCCACGAACCATATGAGACTGGAATAGAAGGGAGAACCGATAGAGTTACTCAGGGTACCCTCCGCCACACACCGTCAGGTGGCTTGCGGAGTATGGAAGTAGATGTAGATGAACCTTTTCTCTATGACTATTGCTGCTAGCACTCATAATTAAAAACCTGTCTTAGTGTAATAATTATTGTTGTATTGCCCATGTACGAATATAAACTGTGTGTATTTTTATCTTCTCTTTATTATTGTAATTTTTATATTTCTAAAACTCGTATAATATACTTTCTGTAATATATTAAATATTAAATATGTAGAATGCAAAATATATAGAACGCCTGACAGCACTTATCTTGCCAAGTTAGATAAATAAATCAATAAAATAAATAAAGAATTACGTGTCAGCATCTATTCGACCCATCCGATGTGGTCTGTTGGTATCGATTGTAATGATCAGCGTGAACGTGATACACCTTTAACCTTTCTATTTTCCTTTCAAATGATTTGCTAGTCGCAAAACTTACGCTTTTTCCGCTATGTAAATCTGTGACAACATGACATGAATCTTAGTTCCCACTTCTCGCAATATCTATGAAAACTTTATGTTAATGCTCCACAAAGGTATCAGACGACCTTTTACGGCAATTTCAATTTGACGTAGCAAACAGATTTGGTTAATCTTAGTTCTTAGTACTTCGAACACGAAGTGCTAACTGAAATGTCGCTCAATTTCACGTCTTTATTTGAGATTGCATTGCTGTTTAGATTCTTATGTATTCACGAAAATTTTAGATACCTCTTCTACTCGCACATTACTATCAGATTACTATTCCTATGCTCGAGCATTGTGTTTGCACAATATTTCCCATTTATTAACAGCCATTAATGACTTAAAAGACTTTTGAGGTCTGAGAGTACAAAAGGAACAGCTTAAACTGGAACGATCACATCAGTAATGATGCGGGTAAGACAAACCAAAGACTGCTTTTTATAAGCAGCACACTTAAATGATGCAACAGGTTCACTGAAGGTACCCCCTACACTAAGCAAGTCCTTCCTCTGCTAGAATACTGCTGTGCGATCTGGGATCCTCACGAGATAGGACTGATACAGGTCACTGAAGGATTTCGAAAACGAACAACTCATTTTATACTCTCTCGAAATAGGGGAGAGAGTATGTCGGATATGGGATATGATACGCGAGTTAGAGTGGCCATCTTTAAAACAAACGTGTTTTACGTTGCGACGAGATCCTTCCACAAAATTTCAGTCTCCAAAGATCACCTAACACGAGGCTTAACCAGGTGCGAAGATATTTTGTTAACGGCCAGCTACACAGGGGGAAATGATCAGTGTAATTAATAGGAGATATTAGAGCTCACACAGAGAGATTTTTGAGTTCGTTTTCCCACGCGCTGATGGAGAGTGGAACGGTAAAGAAATAGCGTGAAAGAGTTTCCATGAACCCTCTGCAGTATGAATTACAGTTCAGTCATGTAGCAAAAGTAGATGTAGTTACAGAGTAGACATCCAATGTGAGCTTTGTACTCCTCTTAAAGATACTATGGAGCCATAGGATTTTGGGAACAATGTGAAATTGCTACATGAGGTCAACTTTATAACAGCTGCTCTCTTTAGCTACAAGCCTCGTAATGCAATACGACTCTGCTAAATCAGATAGAATTCAGCTTAACCCGGCTTCCTCTGTGCCAGCGGCGAGAGGATTATGTTCTAAGCCGTGCTGAATGCGCTTCACATTCTATATAGTAACAAGAAACTACTAACACACTCGCTCAAAGATTTGTTTCAATGGCTGCACTCAGATTTTTCTCGTTTTACTTCACGATACGAGATTTGTAAGAACTCTTCGTCATTGCTTGAGATCAAACGAAATTGAGTGGCAGTTCAGCAAAGACCTCCTGTACACCAAGCATTGGAATCCAAGAATTTGCTTAATTACCAAGACACTATTGACTTAAGTATTTCGGTAAAAGAACACAAATCTTACGCAGTCAAATGTTACAAAGCGATAACGATGTACTACTCTCAGTGTGGCCTTAGGCACTATGGAGATCCACCACAAAATGTAAGTCTACTCCTCAAACGATATCGAAATAGACGACAGAGGGATAGAGAAACAATTAAAATCGCTCAAAAGAGGAAAGGCCGCTGAACCTGATGGGATACCAGTTCGATTTTACACAGAGTACGCGAAGGAACTTGTCCCGCTTCTTGCTGCGGTGTACCGTAGGTCTCTAGAAGAGCGTAGCGTTCCAAAGGATTGGAAAAGGGCACGGGCCATCCCCGTTTTCAAGAAGGGACGTCGAACAGATGTGCAGAACTATAGACCTATATCTCTAACGTCGATCAGTTGTAGAATTTTGGAACACGTATTATGTTTGAGTGTAATCACTTTTTTGGAGACTAGAAATCTATTCTGTAGGAATCAGCATGGGTTTCGAAAAAGACGGTCGTGTGAAACCCAGCTCGCGCTATTCGTCCACGAGACTCAGATGGCCATAGACACGGGTTCACAGGTAGATGCCGTGTTTCTTGACTTCCGCAAGACGTTCGATACAGTTCCCCATAGTCGTTTAATGAAAAAAGTAAGAGCATATGGACTATCAGACCAATTGTGTGATTGGATTGAGGAGTTCCTAGATAACAGAACGTATCATGTCATTCTCAATGGAGAGAAGTCATGCGAGTAAAAGTGATTTCAGGTGTTCCGAAGGGAAGTATCATAGGACCGTTGCTATTAGCAATATACATAAATGACCAGGTGGATGACATCGGAAGTTCACTGAGGCTTTTTGCAGATGATGCTGTGGTGTATCGAGAGGTTGTAGCAGTGGAAAATTGTACTGAAATGCAGGAGGATAAGCAGCGAATTGGCGCATGGTGCAGGGAATGGCAATTGAATCTCAATGTAGACAAGTGTAATGTGCTGCGAATATATAGAAAGATAGATACCTTATCATTTAGCTACAAAATATCAGGTCAGCAACTGCAAGCAGTTAATTCCATAAATTATCTAGGAGTACGCATTAGGAGTGATTTAAAATGGAATGATCATATAAAGTTGATCGTCGGTAAAGCAGATGCCAGAATGAGATTCATTGGAAGAATCCTAAGGAAATACAATCCGAAAACAAAGGAAGTAGGTTACAGTACGCTTGTTCGCCCACTGCTTGAATACTGCTCAGCAGTGTGGGATCCGTACCAGATAGGGTTGATAGAAGAGATAGGGAAGATCCAACGGAGAGCAGCGCGCTTCGTTACCGGATCATTTAGTAATTGCGAAAGCGTTACGGAGATGATAGATAAACTCCAGTGGAAGGCTCTGCAGGAGAGACGCTCAGTAGCTCGGTACGGGCATTTGTTAAAGTTTCGAGAACATACCTTCACCGAAGAGTCAAGCAGTATATTGTTCCCTCCTACGTATATCTCGCGAAGAGACCATAAGGATAAAATCAGAGAGATTAGAGCCCACACAGAAGCATACCGACAATCCTTCTTTCCACGAACAATACGAGACTGGAATAGAAGGGAGAACCAATAGAGGTACTCAGGGTACCCTCCACCACACACCGTCAGGTGGCTTGCGGAGTATGGATGTAGATGTAGATGTAGAAACTGCTAAACCCGTCCAGAACATCCTGACTGTTTAAACGACATCACAACAGTTTCCAACCAAATGAATCTCAAATATACAGTTGGATTCATTTAATAATGATCAGACATATTAATGATTATACTATCGACTTAACTTATTTCCAGGAAGACGCATCATATGATTTTATCACACATTCCATTTAATTTCTTATCATGTAAAAGCTAGTAATCCGATGCCATAAACGGTGTGTACTCGTATATGCCATTTACTCGACCGGTATCTACGGTCACTCTATGTATTAGGATATCAAAGCTTATTCAGCTACAACGTAATTACATTATACTACATCTGTTGTATACCAATTCGAGGACGACGAATAGCGTGTTTATCGAAACTCATTACTCCAAAACGAATCGAGTGTGGCAAATCGGACACGATTGTACTCACAATGCATTCGTTCTCTTGCTGCAGACTTCTGCAGGTTTTGTGTGACTTTCATCGGAAGGAATTGACGATAAAAAGCTAAACCCTTATCGGTCGTATTTCACAGTAGAACTCTTGATAGTGTTGCTGTTGTTGTCTACAATCCAGGTACTAGCTACACTCCTGGAAATGGAAAAAAGAACACATTGACACCGGTGTGTCAGACGCACCATACTTGCTCCGGACACTTCGAGATGGCTGTACAAGCAATGATCACACGCACGGCACAGCGGACACACCAGGAACCGCGGTGTTGGCCGTCGAATGGCGCTAGCTGCGCAGCATTTGTGCACCGCCGCCGTCAGTGTCAGCCAGTTTGCCGTGGCATACGGAGCTCCATCGCAGTCTTTAACACTGGTAGCATGCCGCGACAGCGTGGACGTGAACCGTATGTGCAGTTGACGGACTTTGAGCGAGGGCGTATAGTGGGCATGCGGGAGCCGAGTGGACGTACCGCCGAATTGCTCAACACGTGGGGCGTGAGGTCTCCACAGTACATCGATGTTGTCGCCAGTGGTCGGCGGAAGCTGCACGTGCCCGTCGACCTGGGACCGGACCGCAGCGACGCACGGATGCACGCCAAGACCGTAGGATCCTACGCAGTGCCGTAGGGGACCGCACCGCCACTTACCAGCAAATTAGGGACACTGTTGCTCCTGGGGTATCGGCGAGGACCATTCGCAACCGTCTCCATGAAGCTGGGCTACGGTCCCGCACACCGTTAGGCCGTCTTCCGCTCACGCCCCAACATCGTGCAGCCCGCCTCCAGTGGTGTCGCGACAGGCGTGAATGGAGGGACGAATGGAGACGTGTCGTCTTCAGCGATGAGAGTCGCTTCTTCCTTAGTGCCAATGATGGTCGTATGCGTGTTTGGCGCCGTGCAGGTGAGCGCCACAATCAGGACTGCATACGACCGAGGCACACAGGGCCAACACCCGGCATCATGGTGTGGGGAGCGATCTCCTACACTGGCCGTGATCGTCGAGGGGACACTGAATAGTGCACGGTACATCCAAACCGTCATCGAACCCATCGTTCTACCATTCCTAGACCGGCAAGGGAACTTGCTGTTCCAACAGGACAATGCACGTCCGCATGTATCCCGTGCCACCCAACGTGCTCTAGAAGGTGTAAGTCAACTACCCTGGCCAGCAAGATCTCCGGATCTGTCCCCCATTGAGCATGTTTGGGACTGGATGAAGCGTCGTCTCACGCGGTCTGCACGTCCAGCACGAACGCTGGTCCAACTGAGGCGCCAGGTGGAAATGGCATGGCAAGCCGTTCCACAGGACTACATCCAGCATCTCTACGATCGTCTCCATGGGAGAATAGCAGCCTGCATTGCTGCGAAAGGTGGATATACACTGTACTAGTGCCGACATTGTGCATGCTCTGTTGCCTGTGTCTATGTGCCTGTGGTTCTGTCAGTGTGATCATGTGATGTATCTGACCCCAGGAATGTGTCAATAAAGTTTCCCCTTCCTGGGACAATGAATTCACGGTGTTCTTATTTCAATTTCCAGGAGTGTATATCAGATCTACACACACGTTACGCGATGCACACCTCCTCATCTCTACACAGCTGCTTTGATCTGTGCTTGAACCCGGTTATAGAATTCATGCTTACGTTTCCCTCTATATTCTTACACCATACATTTTTTTCCATTACCAAACCGATTTTTCCATGATGTCCTACGATGTGTCCGATCCTTCTTTTAGCCCAATTGTGCCATAAATTTCTTTCTGGCCCAATTCGCTCAGCATCTTATTAGCTATTCGATTTCAATGCTGAGTCATCAACAAGTGTCAGCGTGCGAACCATTCATCTAAACATCATCAATGTGGGCTTTCGGAGCCGAGGGCATATTAGTGTACCGTGCATGACACAAAGCCTTACGCCTTGCCTGGGCCCGTCAACACTGACATGGGACTGTTGATGTGGGAAAACGTGTGCCTGGTCGTATGAGTCTCATTTTAAATTGTATCGAATGGATGGACGTGCATGGGTGTGGAGAGAACCTCATGAATCCGTAACCCTGCTGGTCAGCAGGGGACTGCTCAAACTGATGGAGGCTCTGTAATGATGTGGTGCGTGTGCATTGGGAGTGAAAAGGGGGCCCCTGATGCGTCTAGATACGACTCTGACAAGTGATACGTACGGAAGCATCCTATCTGATCACCTGCATCCATTCATGTCCATTGTGCATTTCGACGGACTTCTGCAATTGCAGTAGGACAATGCGACACCCCACACGTCCGGAACAGCTGTAGAACAGTTTCAGGAATACTCTTCAGAGTTTAAACACTTCTGCTGGCCGCCAGACTCCCCAGGCATGAACGTTATTGAGCATATCTGGGATGCCTTGCAACGTGCTGTTCAGAAGAGATCTTCACCCGGTCGTACTCCTACTGATTTGTGGACGGCCCTGCAGGATTCATGGTACCGGTTCCTTCCATCACTACTTCAGATATTATTCGAGTCCATGCCACGTCTTCTTGCGGCATTTCTGCGTGCTAGCCAAGGCCTTACATGATATTAGGCAGTTGTACCAGTTTCTTTGGCTCGTCCTTGTACATACATGTCCTTTTCCTCCGCTCCCCAGGTGTCGGGGAATTACATATGCAGGCCCCTTGGGTTATCCTATTGTGCTATTGACGCCTATTTGCGTCCTGAGCATCCGAACTCAATACTGCGGGCTTGTTACTCCCATATCTCGGTGAATAAATGTTTCGAATACAGTACTACCCAGGTTGAGGAACTAAAGGGGTGGAAACCGTTTCGGATAACAGTTTTTTCGGCTAAGCCATGAACATCTAATAAATACTATGATATTTTATTTCGTAACTACAGTACTTTTCCTTGAAAAGCTTTGAAAGGGAAAAACAGTTTCTACAATTTCCTGGTTCGCAAGTTCTTGCGAAAGGTCCTTAATAACCCACGTTGCACCTGTTCAAGTCTTCGCATGCGGGAACTATTTTTACCATTTCAGTTAATGATTCGAAATTTCATATGTCGTCTCCTTCAAGAGCATCATACAGTTCAATTAATCGGGTAGATAACGTAACTAAGGAAGAGATACTGAATAGAATTGGGGAGAAGAGAAATTTGTAGTTCAACCGGACTAGACGAAGGTATTGGTTGGTAAGACACATTCTGAGGCGTCAAGGGATCACCAATTTAGTGTTTTAGGGTATAAACTGTAGAGGGAGAACAAGATTTGAGTACAGTAAGTAGATTCAGAAGGATGTAGGTTGCAGTAGTTACTCGGAGATGAGGAAGCTTGGACAGGATGGAGTAGCATGGAGAGCTGCTTCAAACCAGTCTTGGGACTGAAGACCACAACAACAACAACAGTTACAAATTACCCATTTTTGGTTTTTTCCCTTACTCGTACTGTGAAATTTCCTTCTTTCCAAATGTTATGTTTCTACGTCAACGGAGAGTACCCTAGAGATTTTTATGAGTGAGTATATGTGACACAAGTGGCCGTATCTTTTGATTACGTTGGCTATGATGCTTAAATTTCGTACACCGCCAAGGAACTGTGGTCCTTAGTAGCTGACATAAATTTCAGTTCAATACCTCAACCCGTTCCTACGAAAAAGGAATTTTAACATGTCGGACAGACTGTAACCGGAGGCAAAATGTCAGGAAGGGAGAAAACTGGAAACTTTGTTTTTGGTAGTTTAGTTCTACGATTGTAGCCCACACAGTTTTCACCTTGTTGATACCCTGGTGCACTCGAGTAACGCACTCTTTTCCAGAAAGACCAGCCTGCGATCAGGCCACCAAATATACACTATCTCGTATAATAGTTATTCGAGTCTTTCTACATACGTTAGGACTGTGGCGCAGGGCATGAGGCCACTAGCGTGTGACCGGCGGCTGTGCTACTCGTATGTTGGAAGTACTCCAGTTTATGCTCACGTTCTGACACTGGTGATCTTATCTCCGCTGAGATTTAACAGCCCGTTACTCTACCCTGCCACACGTGAACGCCTACAGCTACCATTGGAGATAAGTGGTCATTAAAGCTCTCTGTGCACACAACAATGTCCTATATCTGGCTGGGAACAGATTTATTTGCTATTTTGCACGTCCGTTTCGGCCGTAAGTACGTACACAGGTACCCAGTAACCCTCTAGAGCATGTTCCTACTATCTGATGATGAAATAACACTACCGTTAAGAACCGCCCATCTGAGACAAGGGAAATGCATTATCGTCAGGCCTGCAAACTATCACATGGTGCTTCTCATTTCGTTCATTGGTTCTGAATGCCAGATTTAGAACTTCTGTTGCTAACTAATAACTCTTGCATTGTGCTGATTTGGCTGATACTTAAACGGTTAAGAGATAATTAAACAGTTTTTCTGTGTTATAAAGTTTTATTCTAAATAATCCCAATTACATGTTGCATATAGTTGAAAATTCTGAGAGGTGGCGTCACATAAGGTTTCTCAGTATTCCCAAAACTGATTTATCAAAAAAAATTTTGTGTGTTCAGGAGACAACGAAGAATGTCGTAAAGTCTGGATTTGCTTGCGGATAAAAAGAGATTGTAGCCTGGAAGCAACATCAAAATAATTAGAGCAAAAATGAATTGACTTACACGAGCTCTAGCCCAGCCAGGCTTCCTAGCACAAACCAAGACAATGCAAGAATGTAACTTAGTAAATGTTTATATTCAGCCTTGACATAGAGATGGAAACTTCCATTTATAGAGAATATGAACAGAGACGTACTGTATGTGTATTATTTTCTACTGGAGAGAGATACGTCTGCGAAATCGGCAATACAAACATACGTAATTGTGAATAAATTGAGCACATTACCTTACTCCATTTTGGCCTGATACGGCAACAATTGGTTCAGTGTTACAAAGATAAAAATAGTATTTATTGCAGGTGTTTTTTTAATGATAATGAACCGTTCTGCATGGTTAGCGCATCTACAGTTTATCTGTAATTAGTAATAGCGATCTTGCTACGTCACAGTTTATTCGCGAACCTGTTTAGCACTGATCAGTCGGACATATTAAGCTAACTGTGAGTAGTATAGAGATTCACTTGCCGTGAACACGTGAAACCGCATTAGTTATATGTAAAAGTCAATAATATGATCGTGTTAAAGTGAAGGCCGTAATCGCCGAATATAAACATAGGAAAACCTGAAACGGCAAGTGAAAACCTCTAAGCTAAAGGTGTAAAATTACAACATTAATAAATTTAATTCGCTTCAGTTCTGAATTAGGATCCTAAGGAAACTCACCAAACCACAGCAACATGCAGTGCGAAGATTTCAGTCCCTTTTTACTATCTGTGACGTCACTCGGTGCTTTCACTAAGTTTGGTTCTCAAGTCATTCTATGTGTGGCCCAGTCGCTTCAGCATATACGTTGTCTAGAGTAGTGTTTATTACTTTGATTCATTCGCTAGCCTACCATTGCATGGCATGTTGCCATGGTTTGATGAGTTTCTATTTGGTTCCTAATCCTACGTGGGAAAGGGATTCGTAAGAAACATCGCATAAGTGTTGTACATTTTCTTTATAATTAATGTTTGTTTGGTGACATTTAAACAGATCTGGGGAATACTGAACACATGATTCATGACCACTTTCAGTTGATTACCATATTCTTCGTAGCAAAATCTAGACATCGTGTGTAGCTCAGCTGGTGAGACATAGTCCATTCTTGTCTATAGTCACAAAGTTCCGTCTCAAAAGAAAATTTGTTGGCTGCTTGATTTGCGAGGAAGGGGCAGAGGGGTAGACAAGATAGCGAGGTCGCCGATCCCATCGGATTACGGAAGGATGGGGAAGGAAGTCGTCCATGGCCTTTCGAAGGAACCAGGGAGGTCACGGAAAACCTAAATCAGGATGGCCGACGCCGATTTAAATCATCGTCGTCCCGAATGCGAGCCCAATGTGCTAACCACTTCGCCACCTCGCTAGGCAAAGGAAACTTGCACAGTTTTATACGTACTTGGATTTCTCTAGTTTTAACGTAAGTCCAGTAATTGCCTTAATTTTCACGTCCTGGCTAGTGGAAGATTTTCACATTCGTCCACCTATCCACTGAACGGGAAGCACGTGATCTTTCGAAAAGCTTATCTCGGAAGTGGTGGAGGATTATATTGGCTCTCGTTCATATTTAGGCATTGCATGTGAACACGCTGAATTAAAAAAGAACAGAGTGCCGTAAAGTCTCCTCTCACATATATCTGTTTTCTCTCGTCTAACACCCGTAGTGCAATATCTTGCAATACATTCCATTTAAGCCACACGTGATTGGTCTGTATGTTTTGGTTCTAGCTCAGTCTACTTGTTTGGCATGGAGAAATCTACATGGAAATGGAAATGCATATCTGTATTGAGAAGGCCGAAATTGTCATTTCGGGAAAAGTAGAGGTAATTTACATATCTTTTGTAGCACAATGTTCCTCAGACTTCATACTAAGAAAAGAAATTCGACAATGTAAAACAGCGGCACATGCTCCAAATTCTTAATGAAAACAGCAAGACGAAAAACAAGTATAGAAAACCAAGCACTGAGAAATCGAATTACATCGCAGAAGCAAATACGAAAATAATATATGTGTTCAGGACCGTGCTTACAATTCACGGTGAAAATATGTCAGTGATATGATTCGCTGATAACATTTCATATGGAGAAGAATTTTATCGTGGTAACAACTGTATAGATTAGGGGAACGACAGGTATTGGGCTCCAGTAGAATAAGATTTTCAGACAATAACTACTTCCCCCCCCCCCGCCACACCTATGAACCATGGACCTTGCCGTTGGTGGGGAGGCTTGCGTACCTCAGTGATACAGATAACGGTACCGTAGGTGCAACCACAACGGAGGGATATCTGTTGAGAGGCCAGACAAACGTGTGGTTCCTGAAGAGAGGCAGCAGCCTTTTCAGTAGTTGTAAGGGCAACAGTCTGGATGATTGACTGATCAGGCCTTGTAACACTAATCAAAACGGCCTTGCTGTGCTGGTACTGCGAACGGCAGAAAGCAAGGGGAAACTACAGACGTAATTATTCCCGAGGGCATGCAACTTCACTGTGTGGTTAAATGATGATGGCGTCCTCTAGGGTAAAATATTCCGGAGGTAAAATAGTCCCCCATTCGGATCTCCGGGCGGGGACTACTCAAGAGGATGTAGTTATCAGGAGAAAGAAAACTGGCGTTCTACGGATCGGAGCGTGGAATGTCAGATCCCTTAATCGGGCAGGTGGGTTAGAAAATTTAAAAAGGGAAATGGATAGGTTAAAGTTAGATATAGTGGGAATTAGTGAAGTTCGGTGGCAGGAGGAACAAGACTTCTGGTCAGGTGATTACAGGTTTATCAACAGAAAATCAAATAGGGGTAATTCAGGAGTAGGTTTAATAATGAATAAAAAAATAGGGGTACGAGTAAGCTACTACAAACAGCATAGTGAACGCATTATTGTGGCCAAGATACACACGAAGCCCACTCTACTACAGTAGTAGAAGTTTATGTGCCAACTAGCTCGGCAGATGACGAAGAAATTGAAGAAATGTATGATGAAATAAAAGAAATTATTCAGATAGTGAAGGGTGACGAAAATTTAATAGTCATGGGTGACTGGAATTCGGTTGTAGGAAAAGGGAGAGAAGGAAACGTAGTAGGTGAATATGGATTGGGGCTAAGGAACGAAAGAGGAAGCCGCCTGGTAGAATTTTGCACAGAGAACATCTTAATCATACCTAACACTTGGTTGAATGATCATAAAAGAAGGCTATATACGTGGAAGAAGCCTGGAGATACTGACAGGTTTCAGCTAGATTATCTAATGGTAAGACAGAGATTTAGGAACCAGGTTTTAAATTGTAAAACATTTCCAGGGGCAGATGTGGACTCTGAGCACAATCTATTGGTTATTACCTGTAGATTAAAACTGAGGAAACTGCAAAAAGGTGGGAATTTAAGGAGATGGGATCTGGATAAACTGAAAGAACCAGAGGTTTTACAGAATTTCAGGGAGAGCATAAGGGAACAATTGACAGGAATGGGGGAAAGAAATACAGTAGAAGAAGAATGGGTAGCTTTGAGGGATGAAGTAGTGAAGGCAGCAGAAGATCAAGTAGGTAAAAGGAAGAGGGCAAGTATAAATCCTTGAGTAACAGAAGATATATTGAATTTAATTGATGAAAGGAAAAATATAAAAATGCAGTAAATGAAGCAAGCAAAAAGGAATACAAACGTCTCCAAAATGAGATCGACAGGAAGTGCAAAATGGCAAAGCAGGGATGGCTAGAGGACAAATGTAAGGATGGAGAGGCTTATCTCACTAGGGGTAAGATACATACTGCCTACAGGAAAACTAAAGAGACCTTTTGAGATAAGAGAACCACTTGCATGAACTACAAGAGCTCAGATGGAAACCCAGTTCTATGCAAAGAAGGGAAAGCAGAAAGGTGGAAGGAGTATATAGAAGGTCTATACAAGGGCGATGTACTTGAGGACAATATTATGGAAATGGAAGAGGATGTATATGAAGATGAAATGGGAGATACGATACTGCGTGAAGATTTTGACAGAGCACTGAAAGACCTGAGTCGAAACAAGGCCCCGGGAGTAGACAACATTCCATTAGAACTACTGACGGCCTTGGGAGAGCCAGTCCTGGCAAAACTCTACCATCTGGTGAGCAAGATGTATGAAACAGGCGAAATACCCTCAGACTTACAGAAGAATATAATAATTCCAATCCCAAAGAAAGCAGGTGTTGACAGAAGTGAAAAACTGTCAGTTTAATAAGTCACAGCTGCAAAATACTAACGCGAATTCTTTAGGGACGAATTGAAAAGCTGATAGAAGCCGACCTCGGGGAATATCAGTTTGGATTCCGTAGAAATGTCGGAACACGTGAGGCAATACTGACACTACGACTTATCTTAGAAGAAAGGTTAAGGAAAGGCAAACCTACGTTCCTAGAATTTGTAGAGATAGCTTTTGACAATGTTGATTGGAATACTCTCTTTCAAATTCTGAAGGTGGCCGGGGTAAAATACAGGGAGCGAAAACCTATTTACAATTTGTACAGAAATCAGATGGCAGTTATAAGTGTCGAGGGGTATGAAAGGGACGCAGTGGTTGGGAAGGGAGTGAGACAGGGTTGTAGCCTATCCCCGAAGTTATTCAAGCTGTATTTTGAGCAAGCAATAAAGGAAACAAAAGAAAAGTTCGGAGTAGGTATTGAAATCCATGGAGAAGAAATAAAAACTTTGAGGTTGGCCGATGTTATTGTAATTCTGTCAGAGACAGCAAAGGACTTGGAAGAGCAGTTGAAGGCAATGGATAGTGTCTTGAAAGGAGGATATAAGATGAACATCAACAAAAGCAAAACGAGGATAATGGAATGTGGTCAAATTAAGTCGGGTGATGCTGAGGAAATTAGATTAGGAAATGAGACAATTAAAGTAGTAAAGGAGTTTTGCTACTTGGGGAGCAAAATAACTGATGATGGTCGAAGTAGAGAGGATACAAAATATAAACTGGCAATGGCAAGGAACGCGTTTCTGAAGAAGAGAAATTTGTTAACATCGATTATAGATTTACGTTTCAGGAAGTCATTTCTGGAAGTATTTGTATGGATCTTAGCCATGTATGGAAGTGAAACATGGACGATAAATAGTTTAGACAAGAAGAGAGTAGAAACTTTTGAAATGTGGTGCTACAGAAGAATGCTGAAAATTAGATTGTTAGATCACATAACTAATGAGGAAGTATTGAATAGGATTGGGGAGAAGAGAAATTTTTGGGACAACTTGACTAGCAGAAGGGATCGGTTGGTAGGACATGTTCTGAGGCATCAAGGGATCACCAATTTAATATTGGAGTGCAGCGTGGAGGGTAAAAATTGTAGAGCTAGGCCAAGAGATGAATACACTAAACAGATTCAGAAGGATGTAGGTTGCGGTAGGTACTGGGAGATGAAGAGGCTTGTACAGGATAGAGTAGCATGGAGAGCTGCATCAAACCAGTCTCAGGACTGAAGACCACAACAACAACCACAACAACTTTTATTTTCCAGAGGTCGCCACAGAAGATATTTGGCCTATTCTCTTAAAATATATCTTCCAGTTAATTTAATGCTGCCGGCGGTGGTGGCCGTGCGGTTCTAGGCGCTACAGTCTGGAACTATCGACCGCTACGGTCGCAGGTTCGTTTTCTGCCTCGGGCATGGATGTTTTTGATGTCCTTAGGTTAGTTAGGTTTAAGTAGTTCTAAGTTCTAGGGGACTAATGACCTCAGAAGTTACGTCCCATAGTGCTCAGAGCCATTTGAACTAATTTTTAAATGCTATTTAAATAAAGCACTCTAAATCAATCAACTGAAACTAAATAAAGAAATTAATTTACATATCTCGACGCTTAAGACTACTGCTTGAACTAGGCAATTACAATTATCAAAGAAATCTGTATTTGCACGCAGACAGCTTGCCACCACCCTTCACAGAGGACTGGGGTACTTAATACTCTAGTGCATAGGGCGCACACTATCTCTGACGCAGAGAGTCTGCCTCAGGAATTGGAACATCTGAGAACTGTATTTCGAAAAAATGGGTACTCAGAGTGGCAGATTCAACGTGCTATCCGCCCAACCACTACAGCACAACCTGTGGAGATGGATGAAATCACAAGGTAGGCGGTAGGTACTGCGTTTTTTCCATATACAGGCGCATTCTCACGGATAATCGCCCGCATTTTGAAGAAACACCGGGTCGGAACTGTGTTTTGTCCTCCGAATAAAACTCGTGCACTGGTTGGGAGCGCCAAAGATGACCTCGGTTTGAGGAAGGCCGGCGTGTACCAGGTTCCGTGTCAATGTGGCAAGTCGTATATTGGTCAGACGATGCGTACCGTCGAGGATCGATGCCGTGAACACCAGAGGTATACTCGAATGATGTATGCGAGCAAGTCGGCGGTCGCTGAACATTGTCGGAAAATCATGCTATGGAGTATGAACGCACGAGGATTCTGGTACAGACGTCGAGATACTAGGACAGCGTTGTTAGAGAGGCCATCGAAATTCGCACCAATGACGACCTCATAAACCGTGACTGTGGCTATAATCTTAGCCATGCTTGGGAACCAGCGATATGGTTAATCAAGAGTAAATCGAGCAAACGTATAGTTGTGACGACCACGGCGGACAGAGCCATCACTCCGACGTCATCTCAGACGCCGTCGCAATCTGTTTCACCGCGCGACCGTGGCGCGGGGCGCGTATGGCGGAGGGAGCGCACCACGGGCGGAGGGTATTTAAATCGGCCGCCGCCGCGACCGAACCCAGTTCCCTCTGAGCAGCCATAGCGTACGGATCTCCGTGCCGGCACGTTCACAGGAGCTCAGTCCGTCAGTTCACCTGATCATGGCGACATGTATGATCGCCGAAATATTGTGCCCGTTGGACACTGTAGACCGGTAGTACACCCGTGGATATTTTGATAATTTTAAAACCAATACAAGAATAAGTAACACACTTCAGTAACAGCTTTAAATATTCGGTCACTAAGAAAAGTTGTAGACCGAAAGGTTTCAAAAACAATAATTCGGAATCAGGTCCTCTGTAACAAAGATACCAAACAACATAATAATTAAAACTTCCTGGCAGATTAAAACTGTGTGCCGGACCGAGACCTTTGCCTTTCGCGGGCAAGTGCTCTACTGGCTGAATTAAAGCTGTGAGGACGGGACGTGAGTCGTTCTTGGGTAGCTCAGTTGGACAGTGGCTCTCAGCCGTGGCAGCGTGCGGACGGCCCCGCGCGCCGGCCAGTGCTCCGCTGCAGGCGTTGTTTACTTCCGCGTCGTAGCTTTCAGGCTTGCGTCCGTCCACCGTGAACAACATGACGAGCGCTTACCGCCGTGCGGCCCTTAAAGTTTTCTTCCCAGCTGAACATGCGCGACCTCGTGCACATGAAGTTGAAACGTTCATACGTGAAGAAGTTCGTTTAGATCCTAACCACGTTATCGGAATCCATTTTTCGATCACGAGTAGTGTCGTTCATATTAAAATGACAAACACCGAGGTGTGTGAAGATGTTATTCGCCGCCATGCCAATGGACTTAAGTTCAAGTACTCTGATGGTCACGTCGGAGCTGTAACACTTGAACTCGCAGAGTACGGTCAACGCACGATTAGGGTGTTTGAACTACCTTTTGAAGTGCCGAAGTACGAAGTTGTCTCTGCGTTACAACCATACGGTAACGTCGTCGGTTACGTAGAGGAAAAATGGCAAACCTTCACGACCTACCATGTCCTTAATGGTGTGCGTCAGGTAAAAATTGAACTGAAAAAACATATTCCATCATACCTGACCATTGGCGGGGTGCGAGCCATTGTCATGTACGACGGCCAACCCCGAACGTGTGCGGGTTGTGGACAAGAAGGCCACGTCAGATCCGCCTGCATGCGACGCCACCTGATCCAGACGCCGGTCGGCGAGGAAGCGTCCCCAGCGGTGATGACTCAGATCCCTGTCACATACGCCAAGGTTGCCCAGGAAGGTAGCACGTCTACACAGAGTCTTCCTGCTCCGTTGACGCCGTCTGATCAGGTAGATGCAACCGCTCCTGATATTCCTTCTGAGGTGCCCCAGACGCCAGATCCTAACCTGCCGAATCATCGCAGCACTGTGACTGAAAATGCTACCGAGATGGACGTTGATACGGGACTGGTACCTACTTCTGCTTTCCTTCAGACTGGTCCGGAGTCAAACGAAAGCCACCCGCAATCGGACTCTGAACGACTTGTTCGAAAACAAGGGTTGACACGAAAGAGAAAGAAACGTAGCCGTACACCCCCTGATGAATCCCTTCTACGGATGGATACCGGGGATGCAGACCTGAAGATGGACGACAAACCGCGCTTTGATGACCAAAAGTCTCATGCGAAAGACCCGCCACAGGCGACCACTGGCAACCAACACCCCTCCTTACTGACGCCGTCGCCCCCACAGGTCGACGTTGAAGAGAGCCTATCCGATGAGACGAAAACTACGTCTCCTCTCCACGCGGATGATGTGCACAGCCGATGTCCTACCGCAGTATCAGTCTCCTGGGCGGACGACGTGGAGATCGAAGGGACTGGGGTGGACGCTGCTGATGATGGGGCATCCCCATCGGTTGCGCCCGCGCCCGCAAACTCTCCACAATAGCAGCCTCTTCAGCGGACCGGCAAGATCGACGACCTCTCGCTCCTGACGAAGAAGCCCCGCCTGTGCCTGTGGGACTCCAACACCAGGATTATCGTGTAGCAACGATTAACCTCGCGACCATTCGTGCGCCCCACAAACTAGCGCTGCTCCGCGATATGATTTATGATGCGGACATAGATATTGCGCTTTTTCAGGAAGTGCATGTCGCCGATTTTTCACCACCACGTGGCTTCACGGTGCATCTTTCTCCCGCTTCGGACACCGGTAGTGGTGTTGCCATCATCTTACGCGAAGGTCTTCCTGCCGAAGATGTCCTATACCTCCCCAGCGGCAGAGGTATGGCCCTTACTCTCTTTGGTGTACGCATCATCAATATTTATGCGCCGTCGGGCTCCAGCTACCGTCGTGAACGCAATGCCTTCTTCGCGAATGAAGTCACATCCCTTTTTATGGGACCACACGATGACTGGATCATGAGTGGAGACTTCAACTGCACCCAGCGACCTCAGGATCAATTGCCGCGTCACTCACCATGCGCAGCTCTGGAAACAGTCGTCACGCGGCTACAAATTGTCGATACTTGGAGACATGTTCACGGTGATCTTTTGGGCTTTACGTACCACACTGCGCACTCCTCTAGCCGACTGGATCGCATCTACATCTCGCGATCCCTAATTCAACACACTCGACAGGCTGAAATCTGGCCTGTTGCTTTCTCAGACCATGAAGCTTACTTCTGTGATGTTGTTCTCACAAGACAGGCGGTATGGCACGGACGTGGTTTATGGAAACTGAACACGGCACTTCTTAATTCACCTGACTGTCGACTTCTAATAGAAGACACTTGGATCACATGTAATAGACGCCGACCCACGTATCCTTATACCATATCCTGGTGGATCCAGTGTGCAAAACCTGCTCTTCGAAAAACTTTAATCCGGTATGGCAAAGATGTTGTCGCCTGGAGGAAGAGCACTATGGACTTTTACTACAGGATCCTACGAGAATGCTCCACGATGCCAGCCTCCCCTGAGCGCCATACAAGGATGAACCAAGCTAAGGCCAAATCTCCAATCTCATGCGACGGCATTTGGAAGGGGCAACAGTACGATCTCGTACTGCTGATCGCATGCCTCATGAACATCCGTCGATGTACCATATCATCCAAGAACGACAAAATCGACGCCGAAAATTGATTCACGTCCTAACGGATCAAGAAGGGCGTCGCTACGTAACCCAATCTGCCATAGGGAATGTACTTCACGCCCACTACCGGCAGCTCTACGCCGCAGTTCCACATTCCCCAGAGTTGATCGAGGAAGTCTCACAGCTCAACTTCGGTGGTATCCCAGGAGATGCGGCGATTGACTTGATGTCGTAGGTGACTGATGAGGAAGTCCGCGATGCGATCCGGGCAGGAACCATCAATCGCTCCCCGGGCCCGGACGGTCTTCCCCTCGAATTTTATCGCACCTTCCGTGATTTGTTAGAGTCCACCTTCACCTCCATCTGTCGGGAACTGATGTCTCCGGAAGTACCTGTGCCGGGCGCTTTCATGGAAGGAATTATTATTCCTGTACATAAACCACACGGTGGCAACAATATCAGTGATTATCGGCCCCTCACCCTCCTTAACAGTGATATGAAAATCTTCACTCGCCTTTTGGCAGCACGACTTAAAAACGTTGCCCGCTATGTTGTGTCGCCAGACCAAGCATCTTTGGGAGGCGACAACAATATTCGCACGGCTTTATGCCGCTACAGGGATATGATCGCCGTTACCCAGGCACAACGCCTCTCTGGGGCACTTGCGTCTTTGGACTTTAGTCAAGCTTTTGATAGGGTTGACCATTCGTTCCTTACGGCCGTTCTCCACCATATGGGTTTCCCGGTCGCCGTTATCACGGTAGTGATGCGCCTTCTGCGGGGTGCCTCATCCAGGATTATGTACAATGGCAGACTCACTCCACCGATAATAATAGGTCGATCCGTACGTCAAGGTTGCCCTCTATCAGCAATTTTGTACGCCTTTTCCTTGGAATCCATGCTACACTCCTGGAAATTGAAATAAGAACACCGTGAATTCATTGTCCCAGGAAGGGGAAACTTTATTGACACATTCCTGGGGTCAGATACATCACATGATCACACTGACAGAACCACAGGCACATAGACACAGGCAACAGAGCATGCACAATGTCGGCACTAGTACAGTGTATATTCACCTTTCGCAGCAATGCAGGCTACTATTCTCCCATGGAGACGATTGTAGAGATGCTGGATGTAGTTCTGTGGAACGGCTTGCCATGCCATTTCCACCTGGCGCCTCAGTTGGACCAGCGTTCGTGCTGGACGTGCAGACCGCGTGAGACGACGCTTCATCCAGTTCCAAACATGCTCAATGGGGGACAGATCCGGAGATCTTGCTGGCCAGGGTAGTTGACTTACACCTTCTAGAGCACGTTGGGTGGCACGGGATACATGCGGACGTGCATTGTCCTGTTGGAACAGCAAGTTCCCTTGCCGGTCTAGGAATGGTAGAACGATGGGTTCGATGACGGTTTGGATGTACCGTGCACTATTCAGTGTCCCCTCGACGATCACGGCCAGTGTAGGAGATCGCTCCCCACACCATGATGCCGGGTGTTGGCCCTGTGTGCCTCGGTCGTATGCAGTCCTGATTGTGGCGCTCACCTGCACGGCGCCAAACACGCATACGACCATCATTGGCACCAAGGCAGAAGCGACTCTCATCGCTGAAGACGACGCGTCTCCATTCGTCCCTCCATTCACGCCTGTCGCGACACCACTGGAGGCGGGCTGCACAATGTTGGGGCGTGAGCGGAAGACGGCCTAACGGTGTGCGGGACCGTAGCCCAGCTTCATGGAGACGGTTGCGAATGGTCCTCGCCGATACCCCAGGAGCAACAGTGTCCCTAATTTGCTGTGAAGTGGCGGTGCGGTCCCCTATGGCACTGCGTAGGATCCTACGGTCTTGGCGTGCATCCGTGCGTCGCTGCGGTCCGGTCCCAGGTCGACGGGCACGTGCACCTTCCGCCGACCACTGGCGACAACATCGATGTACTGTGGAGACCTCACGCCCCACGTGTTGAGCAATTCGGCGGTACGTCCACTCGGCTCCCGCATGCCCACTATACGCCCTCGCTCAAAGTCCGTCAACTGCACATACGGTTCACGTCCACGCTGTCGCGGCATGCTACCAGTGTTAAAGACTGCGATGGAGCTCCGTATGCCACGGCAAACTGACTGACACTGACGGCGGCGGTGCACAAATGCTGCGCAGCTAGCGCCATTCGACGGCCAACACCGCGGTTCCTGGTGTGTCCGCTGTGCCGTGCGTGTGATCATTGCTTGTACAGCCCTCTCGCAGTGTCCGGAGCAAGTATGGTGGGTCTGACACACCGGTGTCAATGTGTTCTTTTTTCCATTTCCAGAAGTGTATGTGGACTAAGACAACGTTTGGTAGGGTTGTCCATAGATCGCTACCGATTCTGTTGCACGGCCTATGCTGACGATGTCGTCATCTGTTTACGTAATGCCGACGAAGTTCGAGCTGTTTTGACGTGGATAGCGACTTATGGTGAGGCGTCGGGTAGCTCTTTAAACGTACGTAAGTCACAAGTTATGTTCATTGGCACGGGACTTCCCGTGGAGTGCGTTACACCTCTCACCACCGTTGATACCATTCGTTGTTTGGGAATAGATTTTTCATCTGATCTCCGGCGTTCAGCCACCATCAACTGCCGACGCCTCCTTTTAATGATCAGAGCAGGTCTTATGGACCATCGCCTTCGATCCCTAGATATTCTCCAACGAGCTCGATATGTCAATACCTACATCGCATCCCGAGTTCCCCATGTAGCGCAAGTTCTGCCTTTCCCGCTTACTGTGGCACGTCGCATGTTGGCAGCGATGGCATCTTTCGTCAGCTCTGGGATGTTGTTCAAAGTTAACTATGCGACCGTTACTCTTCCCCGTGAACGAGGTGGGATAGGTCTGTTTCACGTGCCGGATAGAGCTCGCGCCCTATTTGTCAGATCCCAGATGACGGTATGGACACGTTGCCCAACGAGCCTCACTGGTCTCCTCCTGTCGGCATACTCGCCGGTCTCACTGTCAGCCCCAGTGATCATCTCGGATGTTCCGGCCCAGTTCCATTATATACGGTACTTCTTTCTGGAACTCAGTTATCTACGCCTCACCTTACCAAGACAGCTTTTACTCAAGACAAAGGTAGTCCAATTAGGTCGTCCACCTAACCCGATTGAACAAAAGTTCCCCCAGGTTGACTGGCGTCATGTATGGCGCGCGGTGTTCGCCTGTTACCTTGACACGAATGTTCAATCTGTCTGGTACATAACTGTCAATGGTAAGCAAATCAACCAATTTCGCCTTCATCGTATCCACCTCGCCCAATCACCTCTATGCTCCACGTGTGGAGTGCCAGACAATGATGAACATCGGTTTGTTTGCGGACCGGCGGCGGAGGTTTGGCACTTGGTTCGACGTATTGTGGTTTTTCTAACGCGGGACATTCCGGATCGGATTACTCCCCTTTCATTATTATTTCCGGAACGTGACTATTTTCCTCGGACAAAGACCAATGCTGTGAATTGGATTCGCGGACATGCCATTCACTACTTATTTGGACAAACTGTAGACTCTGCACTCGATTTTTGGACATACCTCAATGACCGTCATTATGTCGTTGTCCGTCACTCAAAATACAGACAATTTTTCTCGAACTTCCTTGGGAGTGCTTTCCACGAGCCGCCTCGCAGCTGGAATGTGTTAAGCCAAGAGAGAAGAAGGTTTCCTGTTTGAACCAATGAATATTTCTGAACAATTGAACGGAACACATCAATTTCGAGAAGACGTGACTCAACATATTACCAGCGGGGCGCAGAAGGCCTCTGATCAATTACACAAAAAAATAAATAAATAAATATAAAACAAAAAAAAATTAAAATAAAATTCAGAAAAAGGAAGATTTTGTTTTGTTTTTAAGGATAGCCCTAACCTTGATTTCCCATATTTCCCTTGGTATATAGGCAGCTCTCTGGGGTAGGTTTAGTCAGGAGCCAACGCCTGAAGTGGCCCAGATTTTTTTTGTTATAGGATGAAAAGTGGCGGTGGCACTTGTTTTTTTAGTTCCATTTTATTAAAAAATAGGGGTAGCGTAAATAAAAAAAGTGGCTAAAAATATAAAAAAACAAAAAACAAAAAAATAAAAAAAGGGGTAGCGTGTAAAAATAAAAATAAGGGAGATGATTCCTGCTTTGGGTGCAGGAGGTTTAAAAAAAAAAAAAAAGTTGGTAGAGCACTTGCCCGCGAGAGGCGAAGGTCCCGAGTTCGAGTCTCGGTCCGGCACACAGTTTTAATCAGCCAGGAAGTTTCATATCAGCGCACACTCCGCTGTAGAATGAAAATTTCATTCTAGAAACACAATAATTACTTAGGACCAATTAATTTTAGGTATTGGGCCGCGTCATTTTAAACTACTAAAACAATTAAATTTCCGACGTTTCGACTGACTTGCTGCGGTCCTCTTCGGGACAGTTCACTGTTGTATACCGGTATATGTCTACCTTTATATACTGTCAGTTTCGGTTATCTGGTGGCTACCGACATCGTATGTCTAAGATGTTACAAGATGATTTGAAGAGATCCTGTTGTACGAGTCATGCTGACAGCCAGAGCTCACTGTATTAGTGACATACAACAGAAACGGAACGAGCTCAAAACAGATTCCGTCCGGATAGGTACAACAACAGAGACATACAACGAGCCATGGGGTACAGCGGAGACTAAACAGACAAACGTAAACAAGATAGTCTTCCTGCTGCTCGCTTATCTTATGTGAGATGCGTCAGGGAGGGTGTAGGCAAGGCTCTGCATCGCACATTAACCTATACTTCAGAGTGGCCGCAAGATCCGAGATTTTTTGAAGCCCTCTAAGGATCCCGTGATTGCTCTCCCCACTGCAAGTGTCTACGTGCTTAGGTATGAATGCGTAGGTCTATGTTGGTGAAACCGGTATACCCATTAGGACTCGTATGAACGTTACGTACGTCCGGGACAGAAGAGAAAGTCAGCTGTAGCAGAACACCACCAGGGATATCACGACCTATCACTTTTCAAGAATCTCGCGTGTTTGGCTGACAGCCGTGGTCGCAGAAAAGGTTCATACGAGGGGCTACTGGAATAATTAAACTTACTAACAACATGAACTAGGAGGATGGCTACAACTTACTTGCCGCCTGGCTGCTGGCGATTCCAGCCCGGCGGGCCTCGTGTGTTCTCCGGCCGGCAGCACCACTTGACCCTGGTTTAACAGTATAAACAGCGGCCGCGAGAGAACTGCTGCGCTCATTTAACTCCATGCTGCAGGAAAACTATCCGCTCGACACAAGCTGCCGATTTGCTATTGCCTTCCAATCACCTACGAGAGTTTGCCTACCAATATTTTACCGGAGTAGACGGGCAACAGACAGCCGATACGCTACATTCCACCAGTAACCTAGCAGAGCAGCCTTCCAACCATCCACCAGGGAGGAACATCCAATAGCGTACCGTACAGGCTACGCTCTAGAACAACCTCTGTAATTTTTCCAATGACATCTCAGATATGTAGCCACTAGATAATCGAAAATGACTGCATATGAAGGAAGATGTTTACCAGTACACAGCAGTGAACCGTCCTGAAGAGAACCACCACAAGTCTGTCGAATCATCGGCGATTTAGTTTCTTTAGTAGTGTACAATGACGTGGCCCAATACTCAAAATTGTTTTATCCAAAACTGATACCGGCCGTGGAAGCCTGCAGTCTTACACATGCCTGTTAGTTCGGTCCCGTACTGAAGGTGTGCGTACCTTACAAGTTATTGTACCATAAGCGCCAATGGGCCACTTGGAAAGTTACAGATACGACATGCACTTAAATACTTAAGAAATATAACCAGTCAATGGGTATTAAAAAGTGAAATGCGTGCCAAGAATAATTCTTAGCGAAGGCAGTTCACTGGACTTAATAATCGCGAGGCACAAGTACCATCAGTAGACTACAGAGGTTCAATAATATTGACATATGCAAGACTGTGAAACGAAGAGGGATGCGAAAAATGATCCTCGTGCTCACAAACCCAGTTCTCTGTGCTACGAGCATAGTGAACAAGGATACTATCGTCTAGGAACACAGCATAATCATTTGGAACAAACATTGCACTACTGGATGGACCTGATCAGCGAAATTGGTCGCATAATGCTTGACACTAATACGAACTTGCGGAATAACCATGGAGCCCATGGAATACTATGATGTAGCTTCCCAAATCGTCAACGAATCTCATTATGTTTCACTCTTGGGACTTAAACTCAGCCGCAAGTTGCAACAGTATGAAAAAAGATACATCTCATCAAATTACTTTCTTCCATTGATCCGTTATCCAGGTTTAATGGCTTCGGCACCACGTCTTCCTGTTACAGGCACATGAATCACTGATGAGTGCGTTTGGGATTCCAACTTGCTCTTCAGTTCCCTGCATGTGGAGTTCCCTTCGCGTTGTTTTGTTGCTCAGTAGCTTCATGAGAGCGGCATTCTGTTGTGTCCTGAATTATCAGCTGTCATCGTCTTAATTTTCTTCACAAGTCTCTTCAATGATCATCTGTCACTACCATTCAGCACACATTTTCGTACGCATTGCGACGTATCGGATGGTGTTTTCCAGCTTTACCTGAATGTGGCATAAGTCTTCGACGCGGTGCCTCTTGAAACACCAAACATTTAGGCTCTCTATATTACATAAGCAACCACCATAAGGGATCATGTTGAATGTCACTTACCTCCGACATAATGCGCTACACAGAACTTTATTCTGAACACGACTAACCCTTCTAATGGATTGAGGTCACCAAAAAGCACCGGTCATTGTCAGATGCAGCTGTGCGACCTGCAGGCTTGGCTAGCGTCCACATTTATGTTCAAGCATGCATTTCTTGCTGTGTTTCTCTATTTCTGTTCAACCCCTGCACATTTCTCTTGTTATGTAAGAATGGAAGGGAGAGGTGACACATGTTCCAGCACATAGCCTGCAGCTCTATAATAGCATGAAGTCGACCGCAGTGCCTAACGCTCCCGTCTGACTAACGGAGCACCATCAACAATTTCACAATCCTTTACTTCGTGAGACACTGCCTAGATGTTTGGAATTTAATTCAGGACAGTACCGTAAAACGTGAGCAGGAACTTAACGCCACAGTCTCTCCTTCCCTTGCAGTCCAAATACTGAAAATTTTCAACCACCGGGATTCGAGCCGGCTTACCCATGAGTCGAACGGCTTCATAGAAGCGTGCATTAGCAACCTTAGCTACGGAGTTGGACACAAAAGGCAAATTTGACCAGTGAATGGGGCATTCGATACAAAAGACGTCGACTAGTAACAAAGATTTGGTGGAACACCTAAGGAGCCCAGTATCGAATTTCAAGTGAATTACCAACAATGGAAAATCCGGAAAGAAGAGGAATCGGTAGTGTGCTATAGAAGGACGTTCAACGTGAGATGGACAGATCAGCGGTGTGGGGGTTCACCGTAGATTTGATATTTTATAGTGATAGAAAGGATTCTCTCAAATGAATTTGCGATTGTCTTCACGTCGACTTTTTCTTTACGTCTGGAAATGGACATGATTTAAAGAGCCTGGCAGAGAGCAATGGGTGAGACATAAGGGAATTAGGTCAGACTGCCACGTGGCCTGTACCCCAAATCATTGTCGAGTCGTCTGCGCCGCTTTGAGGCCCTCTGCTTTCGCCGCACAGTGCAGTATGCAGAGTTGGATGTAATCTGCAAGTCAACAGGTGGACTGGGGCCACGTGCTACGGCCAGAGAATTGCAGCGGCCGTCCGGCCCCAGCCACTGACGGCGACCAGTGGCAGAAAACGGCGAGGGCTGAGGCGCAATCGAAACGGAAGTTGCCGGTGTCGGAACTCGCACTGCCCAGGCAGCATCCGTCAGCTGCCAGCCCCGCGGTCACTTGACTTGATCCGCCAGGCTACACGTCAAGAACACGTACCTACAGAAGCGCCTCTCACCGCAGACGTCTCACCACTTCACTTCCGTACTACCACCTCTTAGGCTCATTCACAGTAACATTTGTGAATACTGAAACCACGGTGAATAGTATAATTGCACGAAATGAGCTCAATGTCACAAACCAACATGTTCTGTATCTAGTGCTCTTTGGAGGAAGACGTCGCTTTTGCTCATCCCTACACTCCATGTACGGAAACTTGCAATGACTTTCCGAACTACATTACTGATGTGTATATATGGGAACTAGTAGTAAATCCGAAACTCCTTAGGAGTTGCAAAAGAAAGATGAATGTTGCAGAAAGTACAGTGGGAAATGTATAATATTACACATGGCGCGAATGTATGACTGTTAATAAATGTGTGTATGTTTTTGAAGATGAAGTTACCTTAGCATTTTGTCTCTTACTTACAAAACGTTTTCCTTTTGTTAGTTTAGAAAGCATCTCACGAAGTGCAGCTATTCGTGTGTTTACTGTAGAGTGCACGTTGCAAGTGGGCCACTTGCAAATATCGGACGAGTTGAGGTGTTCCCGGGTATCTACTATCGAAGCTTGATGTGCAGAGAGTTCATTAATCAGAAGCGCGTCCTCCACGCAGACTCCATATCGCCCAATGCTTGGACTGGAGAATGTTTTCGCTTGATCAGTGGTCGGGTGCAGGGAACGTGGCTGACGAAGGGCCTGAGATTGTCGAATTCAACACGTGTTGTCACCAGGTTTTCACCTTCTTTTCAAATGGTGGCCTGAACATGCTGGTTGTTCAATCTACATGGGAATTTAACTTCCTGGTTTGTGTCATGTGCTCTCAGGTTTTCTCGGTGTGATTGATTAATGGTGTGCTTCGGAGTGTTCTTCCGACTTAATGTTTATCACAATATTTCGATGATCGATCCAGCAGTATTCTTCACGTGCTGCGACTTTTGCTGTTATGTTTACTCGCTACCTGGACTCGAAACAGACTGTGAGGTGTAGCTCATCTCGGCCGCTATTTGTAGCCGAATTCGATTTCCGAGCTGCTCTCTTTGAAGCTCTTCTGTTTTCAGACATAACCCTGATATTACGTGAGGCGCAAATCCTCTCTCCTTTTTCATGATGTGGTGGATGTGATGGCTGGAGAGATTTTAATCGACTTAGTGCCGGGCACCAAGCATCATTTCAACTGAAACCCGTTATGCTGTAACAGAAATTTGGATTTTGCACCACGAAAATGATCTCATCGAATTTCATTTCATGATTATATTGGAGGCGGAGCTAGATGACAGATGATTTGCTTGGTTCTGTGACAGCATAATTAAGGAGTCTATCGAAACTAAGCTATCAGGAAAACTAATAACAGGGATATAGGTTTCAATTTAAATAACCTTTGGGGTCCGGCACTCAATTTATTAAAATCTTCATAGCCATCACATTCCCCCAATAAAGCAATCTACGAGAGAATAGTCAATCGGGGTAACTTCTTACCACTTTTTACAATCCTTTGAAAATGCTGTACACAAAATAAATTATACATCGCAGCATACATTGCAACATTTTACATCTACAGTTACTAAGTGCTTGAAAAAGTGAAAATGTATAGTGGCTATGACCTATTAGAATAAAATTTCAATTTTAGTGTAGGTACAAAGTTACACTGTCATTCAGATTAACTTTAGACCTGCCTTAAGAAACAAAGAACTCTTTCTCTGTCTAAAGCTATGTACAAACATAAATCTTGCCAAAAAGAAATCAGCTGTTAATAAGAAGTAAAACCTTACAGAGTTAATTAAGTTTTATGTATTTACGTTGAGAAATATAAGATATTTGTATCAACTTGTCATTGTTCAGATTAAATCACTGTCGCCAGAGGCTCTCTTCACAGCCAACGAACAGCTTCTAGAAAGATCGAAAGAAAACTGAAATACTAACTAGAGATCACAGAGGTAATAAATTTGTTACTTTTAGTACAAAATAATGAAAGTCGGGGGACTAACAGGCGTTTGAAACAAAAGTGTTAAATGGTAAAAAAAATGCTCTGGCTGGGAGAAAGCTACCCTGACTGACTGTATCGGTGTTTCACGGGATATCAGTATGAGCTCTGAAAAACAAAAGAGCATCAAAGAGTGTAGCGAGCGTCGGGAATGGAACCCTGCTTTTAAAGAGTGGAGCGAGATGAAGAATAGTTCACAATTTAGTTGGAGTCTCGCAGCGAGTTATGTGTAACGGCAAAACTCGCAGTAAAGAAGAAGGCTCGGTCGGTCATTGAAATGTTATGCACGGAAAGGGAAACTATAACCCGGCACAACTTCCAAAACTAGACACAAGAAGAGACACTATTACATGCCATTACGTATTTCAATATGCTAAATGGATATGAATTTCGTGAGAACATGCATTTAACATTCTTTACAAAATCCTATCAAATGAACACAAAATTTCTTAGCCAGTGAATGAAAATATATTCTAGGACAGTGGCTACAATAAAACAATACTTAATTTTGGGTTATGCTAGATTACAGATGAACATTCTCAAATTTCTCATTTTCTAAATTCGGGAGTATTTTCTTGTACGTTATACAGAGAAAATCTCACCAGTAGCAATATGTACGATTCCTAAGAGAAGTTAGTCAAATGTAGGGATTACATTATGACGGAAGTATTTTCATCCTGTATCTTTCCATCCCTATAGGATATTTTCCAACGCATTTTTTAATGCTGGGAGGCTCACAGTTTTGAGATGCTGACAGAAGTCAAACATTGCGTGAATCTATTTATAGAAACGTCGAGGTACAACTAAATAATGAATCGCAAAGGCAGACGAAGTCAAGTCAAGAACTACCAAAAGGTGACAGACTACATTAAATTATGAATACAAATGAATATATTCTACGCGACCTTTCATTGTCATCCACGGCTAAATCTTATGGAACTACGAATTTAGACTAAAGGAAACCACCTGATGTATGAATCATAATTTGAAACTTAAGAGTCAGAAACTAAAAGTGTGAAATAACTTCACTTTAGGAACACTGTATACAATCACAGTGTAAATATAAGAGTTATAGCACACTGACCACGAACTTAAATTTCAGAAATTACCGTTGTACTACGATCACCGATATCAGTGCTGCATTTAATAATCTAAAAGTTTAATTATTTAGGGTAACCTTTTACGGGCATACAAT